>NC_057801.1:78794679-78852792 GCF_018294505.1 Triticum aestivum | reverse complement strand
GTATATTGTATGTTCATATGTGAAACAAACGTATTGTACCCACCCTAATCCTCTTTCAATCGATCTCCGGACCCCGAGATGAAATCGAGAGAGAACGAGTGGGTGCATGTGTGATACATAAGGCGGATTCAAAATTTGAACCGGTGATCATACCATCCACAAATCATATATAAAGGGTATTCAATGTTTGTTTCGCTCTTGAACGTACAATATACTCCCTCCGATCCTTTCTAGTAGTTTACATATAAGTTTTATGTGTAGTCAAAGTATCTCTACTTTGATCAAACTTACAGGAAAAAAGTATCAACATTCCACAACGCCCAATCAATATTTTTATATTCATATGTACTCCTAGATTTGTATTCAAACAGACATGGTTTCCAATTTGTTTTCAACCACGTGAATGTGCTCTTTCTCGCGCATGCTCTTCCTATTAGGATTTCGCAACGTATAGCCAGTCCAATAGTAACTTTTTTAAGCTCCCTGTCTGGCGAGTATCTTTGGACCCCAAAGAGTTGTATAAGTAGGAAAATGGAGATTTGCCTGTGGCATTGGCCGTTGGGCAGCTAGCTATTACATTTGAAGGCTCCACAGAAAGAACCGCAGGTACTATTATGACAGGTGCCTTCGAATCCAGTTTGTTAGTCATTTGCATCTCGGTTAACAAAAATAAGCTTGAATCCCACCATTCATAGATCAATCAGCTAAAGTTGTTAAAACAATAGTACTAGTGGAGTACTAACAACATCTGTAGTAGAGTATGCAGTGCTCATAGTACTCCCTCCTTCCATTTATATAGGGCCTATGTGGAGGAGAGAGATGTGAAAAAGTAAAGGGAGTGAGCTCTCATGCAAGAGCCTAGCTATATGTGCATTCCTAGTTAAATACAATAAATATGAAGAAAGAGATAGAGAGGAGATGGAAAAAAGTACTAATACAATAGCCAACCTTATATATTTTTTTGCGGGAAATAGCCCACACTACTATATGAGTGCATATAGATGATGGCTATAGATGACATGGCAGTTCCTTATAGCCATCGGCTGGCTATATTATTAACCATGCTCTAATGCGTTTTTCAAAACCGCCTTTGACTAGTGACAAGATTAATAGTACATCAGATGTATAATGTGAAAATTATATCATTGGAAGCTCCTTTCACATACGAATTTGACCGTATGCTTTGTGTAAGTTGCATGTCATATATTATTACTCTAACATTTGGTCTAAGTTAGCCTTGAAAAACGCATTAGGCACTGTAGATGGAAGGAGGGAGTAGTAGTGGAAGTGGATCCTCTGATGTAGGTATCCCTGCCTTACCCTCCCTTTCGTTCACTTACTGGCAGACCCCATGCTTTCTAGGCCCCGCATGTCAGTTACTCAATGGGTTAGGCCACGTCAGGGGATCCTCATCCGTAGTATACTCCCTCGGTTTTTATTTACTCCGGATAAAACGGAGGGAGTGGTAGTATAAATGACGCGGGTGGGGGAGGGGGAGGGATGTCGGTTTGCTCTCAACTGTGGTCCCACAAGCAAGCGAAAATGCAAGACTAAGTGTGTTCCATTCGGTGAGTGACATGGAGGGTCCAACGTGCCGGGGTGCAATGCAAATGCGACAAGAGCGATGTACAGTCAAAACTGATTGACCGGTCGTCACCAGAACCACTATTCACACCAGAACCTTCGCTGCTCGGCATACGCCATCCACTGCCCCAAAACCACACCTCCTCTCCAGCCCATCCCCCCACCTTTCGATCCCCTAGCCCGCATCAAGTGTCCCCTAGTTCGCCGGAAAGCCATGGTGCGCCGCAAGATCACGTACTACAAGATGCTGACGCTGGAGCACCGCGCAGAAACTGCAGCGACGGTCGGTGCCACAGACCTCCGTTCCCAAGCTCGCTTTGTGGCGAGCCAATCCCCGAGTTCTCTAGAGCCAAGCTACGAGGGGGAGGAAGCCGATCCAATGTTCATGGCGGAGGTCGCGGCGCAGAAGGCCCCCGATGGGTATGAGACGATGGACGTCGACTTCATGCCGGCGTCCGGGTCCCCCATGGTGCGGGCGGACCAATGGTTCAACCTGGCGAGGAGGACCGGGAGGCAGAGGCTCAACTCGACGTGGAGCGCGTGCATGCTGCTGCCATCGAGGATCTCCTGCAGGCGGAATCGGATGTTGTGGATGTGAACCGGGCGGCGGAGGCTCAACTTGAGGTGGAGCGCGCGGATGCCGTTGCCATCGAGGCCCTTCTGCAGGTGGAACCGGACATCCTCGACTTGAACCGGGCGGCGAAGGCTCAACTTGACACGGAGCGCGCGGATGCCACTGCCATCGAGGCCCTCCTGCAGGCGGAACCAGACGTCCTCGACTTGAACCGGGCGGTGCTCTCGTCCATGCAGAGCGCCCACACGCTCCGCGTGAACGAGTAGCTAGAGGCCGATGACAACCACGGTGCGGAGACACACATCGGCAGCTACGACTGGTTCGTGCCGCCAGCCAAAGACGATGAGGCCATCTCATTTCACGAGCAGTGATAGTTTTTCTTTATGTTGTTGTTGCTACGTTGTGAGCTTGCATTGGTTTTCCTCGAAGAGGAGAGGGTGATGCAGCAAAGTGTAGCGTAAGCATTTCCCTCGGTTTTGAGAACCAAGGTATCAATCTAGTAGGAGGCTCCTCAAAATTCCCACGCACCTACACAAACAAACTCAGAACTCGCAACCAACGCAATAAAGGGGTTGTCAATCCCTTCACGGCCACTTGCGAAAGTGAGATCTAATAAAGATAGTATGATAAGATAAATATATTTTTGGTATTTTTGATATAGATGCAAAAAGTAAAGATGCAAATAAAAGTAGATGGAAAGCCAATATGATAAGAGATAGACCCGGGGGCCATAGGTTTCACTAGAGGCTTCTCTCGAGATAGCATAAGTATTACGGTGGGTGAACAAATTACTGTCGAGCAATTGATAGAAAAGCACATAGTTATGAGATTATCTAGGCATGATCATGTATATAGGCATCACGTCCATAACAAGTAGACTGACTCCTGCCTGCATCTACTACTATTACTCCACACATCGACCGACTCCTGCCTGCATCTAGAGTATTAAGTTCATAAGAACAGATCAACGCATTAAGCAAGATGACATGATGTAGAGGGATAAACACATGCAATATGATATAAACCCCATCTTGTTATCCTCGATGGCAACAATACAATATGTGTCTTGCAATCCTTTCTGTCACTGGGTAAGAACACCACAAGATTGAACCCAAAGCTAAGAACTTCTCCCATGGCAAGAAAGATCAATCTAGTAGGCCAAACCAAACTGATAATTCGAAGAGACTTGCAAGATAACCCAATCATACATAAAAGAATTCAGAGAAGATTCAAATATTATTCATAGATAAACTTGATCATAAACCCACAATTCATCGGATCACGACAAACACACCGCAAAAAGAGATTACATCGAATAGTTCTCCACAAGAGAGGGGGAGAACATTGTATTGAGATCCAAAAAGAGAGAAGAAGCCATCTAGCTAATAACTATGGACCCGTAGGTCTGTGGTAAACTACTCACAACTCATCGGAGGGGCAAGGATGTTGATGCAGAGGCCCTCCGTGGTTGCTTCCCCCTCTGGCAGAGTGCCGGCAAGGGCTCCAAGATGGGATCTCGCGGATACAGAAGGTTACGGCGGTGGAAATTTTGTTTCGTGGTGCTCCTGGATGTTTTCGGGGTACGTAGGTATATATAGGAGGAAGAAGTACGTCGGTGGACGCCTGAGGGGCCCATGAGATAGGGGGCGCGCCCTACAGGGGGCGCCCTCCTATCTCGTGGGGCCCTCGGAGCTTTCTTGACTTGCACTCCAGGCTCTCCGGATTATATTTGTTCCAAAAATAACGCTCCCGAAGGTTTCATTCCGTTTGGACTCTGTTTGATATTCCTTTTCTTCGAATACTGAAATAGGCAAAAAAAACAGCAATATGGGTTGGGCCTCCGGTTAGTAGGTTAGTCCCAAAAATGATATAAATGTGTAAAATAAAGCCCATAAACATCCAAAAGGGGTAATATAATAGCATGGAACAATAAAAAATTATATATACGTTGGAGACGTATCAAGCATCCCCAAGCTTAATTCCTGCTCGTCCTCGAGTAGGTAAATGATAAAAAAGAAATTTTTGATGTGGAATGCTACCTAGCATAATTCATAATGTAATTTTCTTTCTTGTGACATGAATGTTTAGATCCAAATGAATACAAAATAAAAGTTCATATTGACATAAGAAATAGTAATACTTCAAGCATGCTAATCAAAGCAATCATGTCTACTCAAAATAACATGTCTAAAGAAAGTTATCCCTACAAAATCATATAGTCTGGCTATGCTCTATCTTCATCACACAAAGTATTTAATCATGCACAACCCCGATGACAAGCCAAGGAATTGTTTCATACTTTAATAATCTCAAACTTTTTCAACTTTCACGCAATACATGAGCGTGAGCCATGGACATAACACTATATGTGGAATAGAAGGGTGGTTGTGGAGAAGACAAAAAAAAGGAGAAGATAGTCTCACATCAACTAGGCGTATCAACGGGCTATGGAGATGCCCATTAATAGATATCAATGTGAGTGAGTAGGGATTGTCATGCAACGGATGCACTAGAGCTATAAATATATGAAAGCTCAATAAAAGAAACTAAGTGGGGTGCATCGAACTTGCTTGCTCACGAAGACCTAGGGCACTTTTGAGGAAGCCCATCATTGGAATATACAAGCCAAGTTCTATAATGAAAAATTCCCACTAGTATATGAAAGTGACAACATATGAGACTCTCTATCATGAAGATCATAGTGCTATTTTGAAGCACAAGTGTGGAAAAAGAGATAGTAGCATTGTCCCTTCTCTCTTTTTCTCTCATTTTTTTATTTTCTTTTTTCCTTTTCTCTTTTTTTTCTTTGGCCTTCTTTTTTTTCTTTTTGTCCTTTCTCTTTTTTTTTTCCTTTTTTTCTATAATTTTTTTCTTTTGTAAAGTCCGAAGTCTCATCCCGACTTGTGGGGGAATCATAGTCTTCATCATCCTTTCCTCACTAGGACAATGCTCTAATAATGAAGATCATCACACTTTTATGGATTTACAACTCAAAGCTAGAACAAGATATGACTCTATATGAATGCCTTCGGCGGTGGATATGCAATGAATCAAGAGCGACATGTATGAAAATTATGAAGGTGGTCTTGCCACAAATACAATGTCAACTACATGATCATGCAAGAAGCAATATGACAAAAGTAATGTGGATCATATGAACAGAACGGTGGAAAGTTGCATGGTAATATATCTCGGAATGGCTATGGAAATGCCATAATGGGTAGGTATGGTGGTTGTTTTGAGGAAGGAGTGTGGTGGGTGTATGGTACCGGCGAAAGTTGTGCGGTACAAGAGAGGCTAGCAATGGTGGAAGGGTAAAAGAGTGCGTATAATCCATGGACTCCACATTAATCAAAAGAACTCATATACTTGTTGCAAAAATATAGAAGTCATCAAAAACCAAAGTAATACAAGCATGCTCCTAGGGGGATAGATTGGTAGGAAAAGACCATCGCTCGTTCCCGACCGCCACTCATAAGGAAGACAATCAATAAATAAAATTGTGCTCCAACTTCATCACAAAGCGGTTCACCATACGTGCATGCTACGAGAATCACAAGCTTCAACACAACCATTCTTTAAATTCATAATCACCCAACTAGCATGACTTTAATATCACTACCTCCATATCTCAAAACAATTATCAAGCATCAAATTTATCATAGCATCCAATTCACTTTCTATGATAGTTTTTATTATACCCAACTTGGATGCTCATCATTCTAGGACCAACTTTATGATCATAGCAAATACCATTCTGTTCTAAAAGACTCTCAAAATGATATAAGTGAAGTATGAGAGACTAGAAATTTCTTCAAAATTAAGACACCACCGTGCTCTAAAAGATATAAGTGAAGCACATAGAGTATTCTAGCAAATTCTAATCAAATAGGATTATCCCAAAAGGTGTGTACAGAAAGGATGATTGTGGTAAACTAAAAATCAAATACTAATATAATACACGACGCTCCAAGAAAAACACATATCATGTGGCGAATAAAAATATAGCTCCAAGTAAAGTTACCCATGAACGAAGACGAAAGAGGGGATGCCTTCCCGGGGCATCCCCAAGCTTAGGCTTTTGACTATTCTTGAATATCTTGGGGTGCTCTAAGCATCCCAAAGCTTAGGCTTTTGCCACTCCTTATTCCATAGTCCATAAAAGCTTTACCCAAAACTTGAAAACTTCACAACACAAAACTCAACAGGAAATCTTATAAGCTCCGTTAGTGAAAGAAAACAAAACCACCACATAATGTACTGCAATGAACTCATTCTTTATTTATATTGGTGTTAAACCTACTGTATTCCAACTTCTTTATGGTTTATGAACTAATTTACTAGCCATAGATGCATTGGAATAAGCAAACAACACACGAAAAACAGAATCTATCAAAAATAGAACAATCTGTAGCAATCTGTAACTAACGCAAACTTCTGGAACTCTAAAACTCCTACCAAAATAGAAAGTCCTGGAAAATTTGCCTATTGAACATAAGAAAAAAGAATCAACGCAAAATCACGTTCCTGTGATTTAACAAAATTATATTCGTGCGCACAAAGTTTCTGTTTTTCAGCAGAATCAAATCAACTATAATCGTAGGTTATCCTATAGGTTCTACTTGGCGCAAACACTAATTAAAAGATAAAAACACATCTAACCAGAAGGTAGATGCAAGATTTATTACTAACCAGTATCAAAAACAAAAAACATAAAGAAAATTGGGTTGCCTCCCAACTAGCGCTATTGTTTAACGCCCCTAGCTAGGCATAAAAACAAAGATAGATCTAACGAGTGCCATCTTTGGCACGAAATTCATCAATAGAGCGCTTGTGGTCTCTAGGGATTTCTTCCCTTTTAGCATTGGCTAAACATTTAGGCAAAAATTCAATAAATTCAATGGTAGCAAAAGGTTCCTTAACGATAGAGAGGCAATTGGGAAGAACACTTATGGATTTGAGATCCGCATCTCCCTTACTAGAAGATTCACCCTTATTTTTAGGAACATAAATAAGCTTGGCAATTTTAGTAGGTGGTTTTGGAGTGTTTTTCATGGGGGAAAACGTGGAACCCAAGTTTGTAATGATATCCTCAAGTTTACTAATTCTAGAAGAGTCTAGGTCTATTTTTTCATTGACTATAGGTTCTTTTTCCTTAAGATTTTTCAAAGTAACTCCAACCCAAGAACCAAACTGGGTAATGTGATTATGAATCTTTTTATCCAAATTTTCAATCAATTCAACAGTGGCAAATTTATTTTCAATAACATCAAGTCGTTGCATCACATGTTCTAGAGTTAAAACCGTTCCATTGACCAAAAGAGGTGGTGGGCCAAACAAATCTAACATAGCATTATAACCATCAAAAGTATGGCTACTCATAAAATCACCTCCGGTAGCAATATCAAGAACACATCTATTCCAAGGAGTAATGCCTACATAAAAATTGTGGAGAAGAACGGAAGTAGCAAGCTTCCTAGTAGCTTTATATTGGGCATTGCAAATTCTATGCCAAGCATCTTTTAAACTTTACCTTTCCCTTTGCTTAAAATTGTGAATTTCTTGTTCGGGAGTAAGAATAAAGATAGTAGGACTAGCCATAATGACAAAGTAAATGGACTAACACACGAGCAAACAGAAAAATGGCAAGCCAAAAGAGAGGAGGAGATTGGGAAAGAGAGGGCGAATAAAACAGCAAGGGTGAAGTGAGGGGAGAGGAAAACGAGAGGCAAATGGAAAATAATGTAAATGCAAGGGAGATGGGTTTGTGATGGGTACTCGGTATGTCTTGACTTGAGCGAAGACCTTCCCGGCAACGGTGCCAGAAATCCTTCTTGCTACGTCTTGAGCTTGCGTTGGTTTTCCTCGAAGAGGAGAGGGTGATGCAGCAAAGTGTAGCATAAGTATTTCCCGCGGTTTTGAGAACCAAGGTATCAATCCAGTAGGAGGCTCCTCAAAAGTCCCACGCACCTACACAAACAAACTGAGAACTCGCAACCAACACAATAAAGGGGTTGTCAATCCCTTCACGGCCACTTGAGAAAGTGAGATCTAATAAAGATAGTATGATAAGATAAATATATTTTTGGTATTTTTGATATAGATGCAAAAAGTAAAGATGCAAATAAAAGTAGATGGAAAGCAAATATGATAAGAGATAGACCCGGGGGCCATAGGTTTCACTAGAGGCTTCTCTCGAGATAGCATAAGTATTACGGTGGGTGAACAAATTACTATCGAGCAATTGATAGAAAAGCGCATAGTTATGAGATTATCTAGGCATGATCATGTATATAGGCATCACGTCCATAACAAGTAGACCGACTCCTGCCTGCATCTACTACTATTACTCCACACATCGACCGACTCCTGCCTGCATCTAGAGTATTAAGTTCATAAGAACAGAGCAACGCATTAAGCAAGATGACATGATGTAGAGGGATAAACACATGCAATATGATATAAACCCCATCTTGTTATCCTCGATGGCAACAATACAATACGTGTCTTGCAACCCTTTCTGTCACTGGGTAAGAACACCGCAAGATTGAACCCAAAGCTAAGCACTTCTCCCATGGCAAGAAAGATCAATCTAGTAGGCCAAACCAAACTGATAATTCGAAAGAGACTTGCAAAGATAACTCAATCATACATAAAAGAATTCAGAGAAGATTCAAATATTATTCATTGATAAACTTGATCATAAACCCACAATTCATCGGATCTCGACAAACACACCGCAAAAAGAGATTACATCGAATAGTTCTCCACAAGAGAGGGGGAGAACATTGTATTGAGATCCAAAAAGAGAGAAGAAGCCATCTAGCTAATAACTATGGACCCGCGCGTAGGTCTGTGGTAAACTACTCACAACTCATCGGAGGGGCAAGGATGTTGATGTACAGGCCCTCCGTGGTTGCTTCCCCCTCCGGCAGAGTGCCGGCAAGGGCTCCAATATGGGATCTCGCGGATACAGAAGGTTACGGTGGTGGAAATTGTGTTTCGTGGTGCTCCTGGATGTTTTCGGGGTATGTAGGTATATATAGGAGGAAGAAGTACGTCGGTGGACGCCCGAGGGGCCCACGAGATAGGGGCGCGCCTTACAGGGGGGCGTGCCCTCCTATCTCGTGGCGCCCTTGGAGCTTTCTTGACTTGCACTCCAGGCTCTCTGGATCAGTTTTGTTCCAAAAATAACGCTCCTGAAGGTTTCATTCCATTTGGACTCCATTTGATATTCCTTTTCTTCGAAATACTGAAATAGGCAAAACACAACAATATGGACTGGGCCTCTGGTTAGTAGGTTAGTCCCAAAAATTATATAAATATGTAAAATAAAGCCCATAAACATCCAAAAGGGGTAATATAATAGCATGGAACAATCAAAAATTATAGATATGTTGGAGATGTCTCAGTTGTTTTTAGGGATCTTTTGTTGTGTAAAAACATATATTGTTATGCAAGTCGCCTGACTTTCACCATTTGGGTCAGTCTACCATTTCAGGTTGTAGGATGAATATCCTACGTCTCCTAATCCTTCTTCCTCACCTCTTCTTGTTCCTCAATGGACCACCGCACGGGCCGTACGGATCCTCCCCAACATGCGGTTGGACAAACATACTGTATGAACGAAAAATATGTGTTAGCGGTAGGATGCCTGAGTTTGGTTTGTTCACATGTAGTACCACATGTCACTGAGGGTGCATTCCCTTGGTTGGGTTTACAGCGTGCAGGAGCGACTGTGTGAGGGTGCAGAGCGACCGTGTGAGGGTGCGGTGCGACCGGGATAGCTGTGCGCAAGTGTTCCTCCTTTTCATTTTGAAAACTTTAGGCAAGCTTGGCAAAAATGCGTGGTGAAGTATGGCAATGCAAGGCCTAGACCCAAACATGATAAGTACGTACGTACTAGGAGTACTGGTGTTAATAAAGAAAGGCGGGGTTTTCCTTCGCGGGATTAATCGATACAAAATCCTCGTTTGACGTGTCAATTAATGCGTATTTTTTCTCCAAAGCCCAAAGATCTAACCATCTCACTCCTCATCGCTTGATTAATGCAGCGCCATGCAAACCAACCTTCTCACTTCTGCATGCATGCAAGGGTATATTAATGTCCTTGGTTGCTAGTACGAGGCAAACCCCATCAATTTTGTCTTGATTACTGTTAGTGGCATTTTGCAAATTGTAATTTTGATATACTTGGCTTGAGTACAAAAAAATGGAGGTAGTAACTATTTGACTTCCTTCCCCATTGCGGTGAAGTCGACGATATCTCGAACGTTGTGCTTTGACGAAGTGCATTCGACAGAGAACACCATTGAGGGAGACCACCGGACGCAAGTGCCGCCTGCAAGCCGAGACAACTGCCTTATTTGCATCCAGGAAGTCCGTTGAACCAAAGGACGCGTCCAGCTTAGTACGGTGAGGTGGTTTCTCGAAGAAGACGATGGATAAGCGGAGTCAACGAAGAGTGAAATGATGGTTGCTTCGTCCGTGCTTTGTGATTTGACGCCTCAATGCTTTGTGATTTGTGATAAAAGGGACAGGGGAGTAGACTCTGTGCTCTATACTGTACATGCGTCCAAGCACGGGAGCAAGAGGAGAGACATTGCATTTTTCTATTTCTTCAATCAATCAATCAGGGAGCTTTGGTTCCATATTTTTGGCTTTAGCAGCACCGTCCACAATGGTTCCCATCGATGCCAAAAGCTATTTTCACATTTGGCTACACATTTTGGATGCCCTTAACCGTACCACTTGGTTTTGCTCTTGTGTGCTATCTATACAAATCTCAATTATATTGATCTAAAAAATTATAGAATCAAGATTAGTAAAAAGGAGGTGATTTTGCCGCGTGGATGGCGGGGGAGGTTTCTTATTTTTAGAGGATGTTGCCCTGGTGGTTTGCTAACATGTGGTACCACGTGTCAGTGCTTTACCAAGCCGACCCGCATCCCACATGAGGCAGAACAACGGCAGAAGCAACACGTGGTTAACTTGAAGAAGATCTTATCAAAAAAAAAACTTGAAGAAGATGAGGGAGAAGCGGATTCAACAACGAGTGAAATGATGGTTGCTTCGTCCCTAAAACACTTTTTTAGCATTATTACTTCATCCCTCGAACTTAACTGCGGGAAAGGTGCATCTTTGTGATTTGACGCCTCATTGCTCATTACTACGCCGGTGCCATGACTGGGATGCTTCACCCCTACTGCTCTGCATTGTATTTTGGTATGGCACATGGATCCGGTAGCATGATGTCCCACATGTCGGCGAACGGGACTAGAACATTTATGAAAGCGAGCACTCCACTCTTACCACGGATGAGTACACGACACGACGGCCCCGTGAACTATCACTTGTACTGTATAGTACTATAGTTTTGCTGTTTCACACGATCCATCGATACAAACCTGATTAAAAAGGAAAGGGCGAGATTTTTCCCGTGCGGTAGATGATACTGGCCATACATTTCAAAGGCAGTTTTAATATATGCAAACTGAATAATTAAGTAACAATATGATATCTAGTAAAACTAAAAACACATATGATTTATTGTGTTAGAGTGTAGTAGTAGTGCTATATTGCATAGTTGTTAGATGTAACATGCGACAACGTGTAGAGATGTAGTTTTGGAGGGCCTACAGAGAGAAAAGCGTAATACGGTCACTGAACTTCAGAATACGCTCATTACGGTCCCTATATACGTTTTGTGGTGATTATACGGTCACTTGCTCACCGTTCAGCATCAGATTGCACTTTGTTGACTGCCAAATAGTCCGCGTGGCACCATGTTGACTAGTTCAACTGATCATGTTCCTTGTGGTTCCCACATGTCAGTACTTAGGAAAAAGGTCAGATAAACACAAATTTACCTAGGTGCGACAAGACTCCAACCCGTGCGCGGGAATCACCTGGTTGTGTATGTGTCTGTCAGGGCCTGGTGTGTGCTCATGCATGTGTAGGTTGAGCACTTGAGCGTGAGAGTGTGTGTTGGTCATGTGGTGTGTGCATGCATGCGTGCGTGTGTGCGTGTGAGTGTTGCGTGTGTGCGTGGCTTCATGTGTACGTGTGAGTGTTGCGTGCGTGTGTGGCTGCATGTGTTCGTTTGAGTGTTGTGTGCATGCAGTTCGTGTGCATGCGTGCGTGTGTGTATAATCACCACACCAGCTCCTGTGTGTTAAAACAGACAGCTCAACATACCAATACAAGGCCACCTTGTCCGTTGTGCCCGCGGTCATGACTTCAAACCACCGTCCAATATTTTTTGTCGTTTGTTTTCATTCTTACTAGCAAGATGCCTATGCGTTGCACGTAACATCAAGATGCATTTGTATGACTACTTTATCTTGTGAGAGAAAAGGATGAACGAGGGAAGGCCTTATTTGCAAATGTGGAGAGGTGTGTGGGTACCTTTTTGTAAAATTCCCATAGTTTCCTTCCTATCCGTCAGATATAAATCGAATGGCCTATGTTGCAGCATGGCAGGCACACCATCATCGCCAACTCTATTTTTCATAAGAGTGTAGAAGAGTAGATACAAGCCAATAGGTGGGCCCAATGGTAGTGAGATAATGTGATGCAACACTAGAGGTGCAACGTGGAGCGTTTAACTAGTCAACTAGTCATGTCTTGAGCAAATACAGAGCTGTACAGTGAGCCCGTGACTGTATAATAACCACAAAATATAAATGGTGACCGTAATGAGTGGATTCTGAATTCCAATGTACGTATCGTGCTTTCGCTCCAAATACAATGATCGTCATTGTATATATCACGAGGGAAAGATGAAACATGTGTTAATGTGCTGGGGGCTTACTTTTAGAGGACCTGGAGATAGTTTGTGTTCATACGTGAAAAGGGTATGGAGGGGGTGTATGCGATGGGGAGAGAGATGCTCTTCATTTCTCTTTATTATGACTAACTTTATTTATAGTATAAAAATATAAAAATTCACAGTGCGGAATAAATATCATTGTGGGCACCATGCAATGCAAATTAACGTTCATACTCCTCTATATGACTTTGTAATGTTGTATATATGTAGAAATTCTAAAATAATTTTTTGGCCACACTTCATTCAAAAGGAATGTTGTATGCGAAATAAATGTGAAGAGAGGGCTTTTTAGATCAATGGGGTACGTGATGTAACATGTGTGAATGTGTAGTTGATGTATTTGGTAGGGTGTGAGAGGTGTGTGTGTGTATTACGTATTCGAGAGAGGCATGGATAGAGGGGCCGACAGGGGGAGGGGGCGTGGGAGAGATAGCACGAGAAATGAGAGAGGTCTAGAGAGAGAAACTAATATATGATGTCATGGCTAGAGATTCCCTTGGGTGTGTATATGCAAGGGGGGAGGGTGTAGAGGCACGAGGAGATTTTTTTGTGTGTTATCTATGTTGGTATGTGTGGGTGTGAGAAGATAACGAGACCTGGGGGCAGAGGTGAGGCCCTTGTTTCGGTTCCATCCCGCGCCACATTGGTGGGCCCGTGACGCATTTAGGGAGACCCATGGATGACTTGTCGTACAAGACAACGATAGCAGAATTGTGAAGGACTATGTGTCCACTGACAAAGCCGGCTAGGATTTGTAACCCTGGGTTTATCGGACTAAGGTAACCCCTTATCTCTGATATTACTATTCATCCAAGCTAACTTTAAGGGGCATCCTACAGAATGCTCTACTAAAATCATACTCGTCAATTAGGAAGAGAGGTGTGAGACAATGCGTGAGAGACAGGCCTAAAGATAATGTGCGTACAGGAGACACATAGGCAGGTCTATGTATATAGAAAGGGTCGATGGGGATTGTGCATGTGTATGCTTGTGAGAGGAAGAGTGCTTGTGATAAAGGTTAGTGAAAACAGTCGTAAATGGTTATGAGAGGGAGGGAGGGTTATATCGAGAGCATGTTTGCGAGAAAGACACCTCGGTAGAGAGTGTGTGAGCATGTGTGAGAGACCACCGATGGAGAGTGAAACTACACGTAAAAGACTGATGTACACATTGATTAAAGATATAAATTGTATCCAAATATTAGGATGGGATCATGATATTTGCAATTCGCGTAAGGAACGGTCATTGATCCATCAGACATCTAGATTCTATCGAATTTGAGCATGTCTATGTTATTATTCGACATAATTGATCCACATAGTTAGTATTTTGAACTCCAGACAATGCATCACTTTAGCAATCGAATATAAATGTGAGTATAGTTCATGTTGTGTGTGTAAAGCACATTATACATACGAAAGTTACACAATGAACATTATAAATAACTAGCTATGAACTAGCATACATTTGAATTCAACTTAAGGTGGTTTAAAAAAATCGAATTCAACAGAAGTCCATTCAATTATGTGAATTCGATATCATGGCATTTGTAAATCATACCTAAGTTATGGGGGCACCAATCTTTGCTCTGATTTTGTACATAATAGCATATATAGTTGTGTACAAAATAGATTCAAATTTAGCTCCTCCATTCCAAAACAATCATAGTTATAGGATTTTCAAGTGTCAAAATTTCAAAAAGAAGCGGATAATTTAATGAGGTTTTCAAACACACAAGGTCAAATTTAACGTTGTCTAATTAGGTCAATCCTCAAAGTTCAAGAGTACTCTAAACGTGAATGCTTCTTTTTCAAAATTTCGAACGAAGCGCCAAAAGAGCATCTACTCGCCCGAAACCGCGTGAGACCAATGTTTGGTAGTAGAAGGAAATTACTTTTCTAACTCTGACCCATGAAACCTAACGGCCGGACGTCCAAAGGTCTAAACCGGGGTAGGTTTGTAGCTTCATCTAGACGCCAGGAAGCCGCCTCCGAAAAACATTCATACACAATGGCCGCCTAAGCACACATGCGCACGGAAGAAATCGCTCCCGCCCACTATTTGGGACACCTGGGATTACCATACTACCCCGACCCACAGTAGGACCAAAATTTAAGAGGGGGGTAAAGTTTGTACTTTCCCCAAATTTCAAACAAGCGCGTCCCATCTGTTCAAAAAAGCCAAAAACAAGCGCGTCCCAGACCGAAACATGGTTCTCCCTTAGCTCCCCCGCCCTCCCGCCCCCGTCCGATTCCCCATTCGTACTCCGTGGGCGCCAAAACTACCTCTCTACTAGCCGCGAAACCCTGATGTCCTCCGTCTGCCACCCTATCCCACCCATCAACCGCCGCCCTCCTCCATCATGCTGGAGCCGATACCCTGACATCGTCGTCCACTGCAACCTCAACCGCAATGCCCTCCACGGCTAGTAGTTGAAGCTGAGGCCGAGTCATCCGTACCCAAGCCAGTTCAACCACGTCATCCTGTGCCTCACCGCTGCCGCTCCAACTTCGCCACCGTCCACCGCACCGGAGCTATTCCTGCTATGCCGTCCTTCTCCGCCTTGAATCTGCATCCCCTCCGCCGACATACGGCCACGTAAACACAGTCAACACTTTGGCCATGGGTTCGTCCAAGCCTGCACCCTCCTCCAGAACATCGGTTTCCCCGACAAAAAGAAGAAGATCGGCACGACATGTGGAGGCGACCACATCGGCAACCGAAAATGGTACTCCTCTTCCCTTATTTGTGCAAATCTTACGTGTCTGCTTGCACGGTATTCATCCCACAGAAGACACTAGTTGACTGCTTCTTCTTGATACTAGATGTTCCTAGTTACTTGCAATGCACAAGGTTTCTCCTCATATACTATTTCACCTTAGCTAGAGGTCCGTCGCCCCCCTGGATTTCAATTCATGGTCAGTTGATTCCCAATTAACGGAATCATTCCCCAGCGTAACAGGCGCTAGTCCGCCTATTACGCCGGGGAAGCAGCGCCTCGGTGTTTATCTTAGGGGCGTGTGGGGCTTAGAGCTGCTGGCGCCCGATTTGGAGGTCGGCCGGGATTAAAGTTATGGCCTGGGGGCATTGCCAAGCACGGCGGTGGTGTGAGGTCGAGGGGAGGGCGGGGCGGCCGAGGCAGGGGTTTGGGCCGGTGGTCGCCGGCGGTTCAAGAAAGATCGTCAACAGTGAATGTCGGGAGGTAGACGAAGGCCATCTGCCCGTTCCTTATAGATCGGACGGTTCATAAAAAAGTCGACTGACCTAGTTATTTTCAGTCGACTGTTATCTTGATAGGACCACATGTGGTGGTGTGCTGGAGGAGTACCTGCAATTCCTATGCTCATATATTACAAAATCATACGGAGTAGAATCTAATTTTTTTTGCCATGCAATGTTGTAGAGCTATCATATGTCTCATGTCATTTATTTTTCAGCCACCTGCTATCTGCTACTTCTACAGTGCACTAGTTCTGCACACACTTCACCCATACTCTCACTATTGTGTTTTTATGCAAGGGTATTACAGAGCCTGCCTTGACAGAAGCAGAAAAGAGAAGAGAGAAGTCGCTCCAGCGTGGTACACGGCTAGGCCAGACACATTTCAAGACTTTAAAGGGTGTAGTGTCAGCAGATGGAGACGAGGAACGTAGCTCTGGAGTTGATGATCTCGCTCGTCGTGAACCACCATCCCAGGTGCTTGCTTTAACTTCATGGTGTCATATGTGGTTGCATGTTGCATATGGTGTCTAGCTTGTATTCGAAAGACCGAAGTCGGTCTTTATCAAGATAAGGAAAGATAGTTTTTACATGAACCACCATCCCGGGAGCACCAGAAGACAAATAGCTAGTTAGGGCACTGGCCGAGCCAGTGACAAGCCCAACACAGACATGCATCACCTGGAAGCCAACTAAAAAGCCACGATGGTGGCAAAGCATCCCGCCTACCACCAGACTCTCAGGTCCTAGATGATCATGCTCACCACTCTAGCCGGATGTCTAGCTTGTATTGCTTCCAATTTTGTTAAATTGCATCTGCTTAGCTTACACACTATACCTTTGAATATGACACGCCTTCCTATTTTTGGTACATACTAGTACATCTGTCTATTAATCATGTTCTTACATCAACCTAATGTTCTTGTGTATTCCTCATCAATCACTTATGATGAGGCAGTCAGGCCAGTGGACTACTGTGATAAAAGATCCTCATTTAAAGAATGCAGCATCAGCCTCCCAACATGATTCTCAAGAAACATCAAGGCTAGATGAAGATAGTGAACGTAGCTCTATAGTTGATTACCGCATTTCCCCTACACTAGCATCACAGGTGCTTGCTCTAACTTGGCAGCGTGATATGTGGTTGCATGTTTCATATGGTGTCTAAATTGTAATTCTTCTAGTCTAGTTAAATTGAATGTGCTATTCTGCTTAGTTTATACATTATACATGTTAATGTGACATGCCTTCTTGTTTTTAGTACATAGTACATCTGTCTATTAAGCATGTCCTCACATAAACTATTGTTTTTTTGTATCCCGCATATATCAATATGACGAGACACCTTTAGTATATGCAGTGTGATATTAGTTGCATCTTTCATATGATTTATAGCATGCGCTGCTTCTAATTTGTAGAAATGCCATTTATGATGTGACGCTTTTAACTTGGTAGAGTCATATTGGTTGCATCTTTCATGTGGTGTCTAGCTTGCATTGCTTCTTGTTTGTTGAAATGGTTTCTGCTTAGTTTACACAAACAGTTGTGAATATGCCATGCTGCCCTGTTTTTCATATTATTCCATCCTGGAATCATGTGTTTGCCTTACATCAAAGTAGTGACTGTCAGTATCATGCACGAATGATTTCTGAAGAGTGAATTTTATTGCTTTTTCTTGTCGGTTTTACATGACACTTGAAAATCAATAAAGAAGAAGGAAGTTAGTAAGGCAACAGATGAAGGTGCTCCTTCCAAACGGAGGGTCTCTACAGATTCTACTCCTCCATCCCCCCAAGATGATTTCCAAGACAACACATTCATAGACACTCAACGTAGTTGTGTTGGTGATGAGCACGTCTCCCCTAGTGCACCATCACAGGTGCTCCCTCTAACTTGGCACTGTTATATGTGGTTGCATGTTATGTATGATGTCTAGCTTGTATTGCTTCTAATTTTGTTGAATTTCATCTGCTTACTTTACACATTATACTTGTGACTAAGATATGTGTTCCTGTTTCTAGAACATACAATATTTGTCTATCACACCATGTTCTTACATCAAAGTACATTTGTTCTAAAGAACTAAATTGTTATTCATTTTTCTTGTCGGCTTGACTTAACATGGCATAGAGAAAGAGGAAGCAACACCGTCGGAGGGATGAACCCCGGGCAGGCAACGGAACCCGGATCCTTTTCAAAAACAACGGGGCCGGCATCGCCCCTCAAGCCGGCATGCGCTTGATCGGGTCGCTCGACCCGGCCAAGCCCCGCAACCCGGCCGAGCTCTCCGACCCAACAAGACGCGTCGACTCGGCCTCAACAACTAGCGCAAGACAGCAGAACCTGGCACAAACAAAGCTTCCTCGACAAGCCAGCTCCACCCATGGCGTGCTCCGCAATCCAGCCACGGGTCAGCTCCCGTCCCATCCAGGCCGTACGATGGGACGAGTCTTCAATCATCGATGACCAAGGCAACAGTGCCCCGCCCAAGCCTCTGGTCAGCCGGAGCGTGGCAACAGTGCCCCTCACCTACCCGCTGACCAGGGCTGGCGTGGCCATAGTGCCCCCGCTCTCACTGCTGACGACAACAAGCGGTGACCTGACGGAGAGCCACTGTACACGACTTGACTCGGCCACGCCCTGACGATCGACAAGACGGCGCACAGTCCCCCTAGTCATGCGGGGCCCGCACCTAGGGAAACCCGGCGAACCACAGGCCCCCAGCGGGTCCCAGCCCGGGTCCCCAGACGCCGAAAACCCGGACCCACCGACTTGTAACATTACCATTGTACCCCTGGGGGGTTGGTCTATAAAACCCCCCAGGAGCCCTCACATGTACAGAAGGAGGAAAAAGCCAGTAAGCGCAGAACTAGCCACCGAGACAGTAACACCAGAGAGAAGGAGCAACCTAAGCCTTGGCCAGCTTCCTTCTTCCCCCATATAGCTCCAGGAGCAACATTGTACTATCAAACATCAAACTACACTCGGCAGGACTAGGGGTGTTATCTCTATGGAGAGCCTCGAACCTGGGTATGTCTGGCGTCCCGCGCCCGCTCATACCAACCTCGCCTCTGGAGCCCACTAGCGCCCTCGAGCCTCCTCCTCCTCTCTTTAGCCATCCCTTGGCACCTGCCGTGCGCCCACCATGACAGTTGGCGCCCACCGTGGGGAAGCTCGAGGAGTTGGCCGGGAGCATGCTTCAGACGGGGCCCTTCTCCTACTCCGACGAGTCCGCCGCGCTGACGGACGACGTCGTCGGCGTGCTCGTCGCCTCCTTCGCCGCGCTATGCATCTCCGATGCATTCACGACTGACGAGTACCCCATCGAGGTGCTCAGCTACTCCGACTCCCCCCTCTCCCTTGTCAGCGGCATTTCCGCCAGGGCGATGGACGTCCATGTGGAGGTCTTCGTCACCGGCAATGGCGCCTCCTCCTCGTCGAGCAACACAAGGAAGGCTGTTGAAGCCAGGGCCACAGCAGAATGGACCGAGCTGTACGATTTGTTGCGCGCCGCGATGCCAAGCCTCCGCATCCCCATCGGCACCAACGTCGCTGACGCCCGAACCCAGCTCAAGGAAAGGCGCCAGCAGATGCTGGACCTGTCCGAGAAGCTCGCTGCCACCCAACGTTGCCTGGACGCTGCTCTGCTGGAGTGCAATGCCGGCTACGGATTCACACCCGCCGCGGCCAAGCCAAGTCGGGTCGCCGATGTGCGTGCCCGGGGAGTTGCGATCGGCCAGGCTCTTGGCGCCATCCCGACCGTCTACGAGACCCCAGTGAAGAACATGTGCGCTGCCCAGGCAGCCGCTGTCGGGCTGGACCAGCTCATGGGTGAGGAGCTGAAGGAGCGCATTGGGCAGATGCACGAACTCCTCAACGCGGCCAATGACTAGCAGGACCGCCTCAATCAGCTCGCCAAGCCGACGGGATCCGGCTCCGTCCGCCTTGGCGGACCCGGCGAACTTCTGCGCACAGCTTCCTCGCCACCCCGCGAGGCGCACTCCAGACGAGCCCAGACTTGGCCCGACCCGACTGCCACAGCCGCCGGCGGATTGGGCGACGAGTCCGTCCCATAGATCCAGCGAGGACCCGGCCGGCATGGCCGGCGTCTGGCTCCAACCGACCCGGCCCCCCGTGGCCTGACAGCTAGTCGACTTAGCCTACGCGGCATCGACGACGCCGACGCTCGCCACCACCTCGATCAGCTCACTCGCTCCCTGGAGGTGGAGGAGAGCGGCGCTATCGGGCCGGCATGCTTCGGCCCTTGCATCCGGGAAGAGCCCTTTCCCAAAGGGTTCATGCTCCCCAGCGACACCCCCAAGTACAATGGAACAGTGAAGCCAGAAGACTGGCTCACCCACTACACCACGGCCATTGGCATCGCCGGTGCCAATCGTTGTCTTGCCGTGCGCTACACACCGCTCATGCTCCAGGGGTCAGCCCGCACGTGGTTGAACAGTCTGCCGATGGGCAACATCAACATGTTAGTCGATTTTGAGCAAGCCTTCGTCAACAACTTCACGGGGACCTACAAGCGACCCGGCCGCCCTAGCCAGCTCGCCATGTGCGTGCAAGGGCCTGCGGAGACCGGTCGCGAGTACCTCGCACGCTGGACCGAGCTCCGAAATAGCTGCGAGGGCGTCCATGAAGTCCAGGTGATCCAGTACTTCGTCAGCGGGTGCCGAGACGGCACCCTCCTCAAGCACAAGCTCTTATGCTCCGAGCCGGCCACTATGGCCGCACTCATGGTGATGGTGGACAAATATGCCAACGCTGACTCCGCCATGAAGATCCAGGTGGCATTGGATGAAGCCGGCAAGGCAAAGCCGGTTCCCCCTCCGAAGCCGGCTGGCGAAAGCAGCCGACAGCAGCATCACCAGAACAATAAGAGCAAGGCCGACCAGCCGACGCAGGGCCATGACAACCGACTCGTCACGGCCACCGAGCCCGCGGCGAATCCGGCGGCAAAGCGCCGGCAGACCAACAAGACGGCGTGGCAACCCGCCATGAGTTTCGAAGAGATGCTCGACACCCCCTGCAAGCACCATAGCGGCACAAGACCCTCCACGCACACGCTACAGCAGTGTGCCATCACCAAGCGCATCATGAGGGGCGACGTCCCACCTCCTCTGGCTCCGGCTCTAGGCGCGGGGCAGCCGCCTCCACCTCCACCGCCGCCTCCAGCTAGCGGTGCGATGCGCGACAACACCTACCCGGACCAGCACGCGGCCTACGTCATCTTCACCAGCCTCGGTGATGACAAGCGCAGCGAGCGCCTCCTTCGGCAGGAGGTGAACACCGTAGTCCCGGCCAAGTCGGAGTTCATGCACTGGTCGGATCGCCCGATCACCTAGACCCGGGAGGATCACCCAGCGGTCATGCCGAGTCCGGGTGGTTACGCCCTCATCCTCAACCCCACCATCATCGCGTGGCGCACGTGCAAGTTCTCTCGAGTCCTCATCAACGGCGGCAGCAGCATCAACATCCTCTACAGCGACACGATGACCAAGCTCGGCCTCAAGGCCGAGGACCTGGAGCTGACCCGGACGATCTGCCACGGCATCGTGCCCGGCCTCTCCTGCTCTCCCATTGGCCGGGTCCGACTTGATGTCCTGTTCGGTGACAGCAACCACTTTCGACGCAAACCAATCTGGTTCGAGGTGGGCCGGCCCGCGCTCGCCAAGTTCATGGCGGTTCCCCATTACGCGTATCTGAAGATGAAGATGTCGGGTCCCAAGGACCTCATCACCATCACCGGTGATTACCGCAAGTCCCTGGAGTGCCCCCGAGATGGCCCCAAGTTGGCTGAGTTGCTGGTTGATAACCCACAACTGTAGGGGATCGCAACAGCTTTCGAGGGTAAAGTATTCAACCCAAATTTATTGATTTGACACAAGGGGAGCCAAAGAATATTCTTGAGTATTAGCAGTTGAGTTGTCAATTCAACCACACCTGGATAACTTAGTATCTGCAGCAAAGTATTTAGGAGCAAAGTAGTATGATAATAAAGGTAGCGGTGGCAAAAGTAAAGATAATAGTTTTTGGGTTTTTGTAGTAGTTGTAACAGTAGCAACGGAAAAGTAAATAAGCGAAGAACAATATGTGAAAAGCTCGTAGGCAATGGATCAGTGATGGATAATTATGCCGGATGCGATTCCTCATGTAATAGCTATAACATAGGGTAACATAGAACTAGCTCCAGTTCATCAATGTAATGTAGGCATGTATTCCGTAAATAGTCATACGTGCTTATGGAAAAGAACTTCCATGACATCTTTTGTCCTACCCTCCCGTGGCAGCGGGGTCCTAGCGGAAACTAAGGGATATTAAGGCCTCCTTTTAATAGAGAACCGGAACAAAGCATTAGCACATAGTGAATACATGAACTCCTCAAACTACGGTGATCACCGAGAAGTATCCCGATTATTGTCACTTCGGGGTTGTCGGATCATAACACATCATAGGTGACTATAGACTTGCAAGATAGGATCAAGAACACACATATATTCATGAAAACATAATTGGTTCAGATCTGAAATCATGGCACTCAGGCCCTAGACAAGCATTAAGCATAGCAAAGTCATAGCAACATCAATCTCAGAACATAGTGGATAATAGGGATCAAACCCTAACAAAACTAACTTGATTACATGGTAAATCTCATCCAACCCATCACCGTCCAGCAAGCCTACGATGGAATTACTCACGCACGGCGGTGAGCATCATGAAATTGGTGATGGAGGATGGTTGATGATGACGACGGCGACGAATCCCCCTCTCCAGAGGCCCGAACGGACTCCAGATCAGCCCTCCCGAGAGAGATTAGGGCTTGGCGGCGGCTCCGTGTCGTAAAACGCGATGAAACTTTCTCTCTGATTTTTTTTCTCCCCGAACGTGAATATATGGAGTTGGAGTTGAGGTCGGTGGAGGTCCAGGGGGCCCATGAGATAGGGGGCGCTCCCAGGAGGAGGGGGTGCGCCCCCTGTCTCGTGGACAGGGTGTGTGCCTCCTGGTCTTGATTCTTTCGCCAGTATTTTTTATATTTCCCAAAAAGTCACTCCATGGATTTTGAGGACATTCTGAGAACTTTTCTTTTCTACACATAAAACAACATCATGGCAGTTCTGCTGAAAACAGCGTCAGTCTAGGTTAGTTTCAATGAAATCATGCAAGTTAGAGTCCAAAACAAGGGCAAAAGTGTTTGGAAAAGTAGATACATTGGAGACGTATCAACTCCCCCAAGCTTAAACCTTTGCTTGTCCTCAAGCAATTCAGGTGATAAACTGAAAGTGATAAAGAAAAACTTTTACAAACTCTATTTGCTCTTGTTGTTGTAAACATGAAAAGCCAGCATTCAAGTTTCAGCAAATATTATGAACTAACCATACTCACAATAACACGTAGGTCTCACAATTACTCATATCAATAGCATAATTAGCTAGCGAGCTATAATAATAAAACTTGGATGACAACACTTTCTCAAAACAATCATAACATGATATAACAAAATGGTATCTCGCTAGCCCTTTCTGAGACCGCAAAACATAAATGCAGAGCACCTTTAAAGATCAAGGATTGACTAAACATTGTAATTCATGGTAAAATATATCCAGTCAAGTCATACTCAATATAAACCAATAGTAATGAATGCAAATGACAGTGTGCTCTCCAGCGGGTGCTTTTTAAAAAGAATGGTGATGACTTAACATAAAAGTAAATAGATAGGCCCTTCGCAGAGGGAAGCAGGGATTTGTAGAGGTGCCAAAGCTCGATTTTAAAATAGAGATTGAATAACATTTTGAGCGGCATACTTTTGCTGTCAACGCAACAACTATGAGATGGCTGTATCTTCAATACTACATGCATTATAGGCAGTTCCCAAACAGAATGGTAAAGGTTTATACTCCCCCAACCACCAACAAGCATCAATCCATGGCTTGCTCGAAACAACGAGTGCCTCCAACTAACAACAGCCCTGGGGGAGTTTTTTTAAATTATTTTGATTTGCTTTGATCTTTTTGGATCATGGGACTGGGCATCCCGGTTACCGGCCCTTTCTCGTGAATGAGGAGCGGAGTCCACTCCTCTTGAGAATAACCCACCTAGCATGGAAGATATAGGCAGCCCTAGTTGAAACATGAGTTGCTCGACCATACAAAATAGAATTTCATTTGAAGATTTGGAGTTTGGCACATACAAATTTACTTGGAACGGTAGGTAAATACCGCATATAGGAAGGTATAGTGGACTCATATGGAACAACTTTGGGGTTTAAGGAGTTTGGATGCACAAGCAGTATTCCCGCTTAGTACAGGTGAAGGCTAGCAAAACACTAGGAAGCGACCAACTGAGAGAGCGACAACAGTCATAAACATGCATTAAAATTAATTTACACCGAGTACAAGCATGAGTAGGATATAATCTACCATGAACATAAATATCATGAAGGCTATGTTGATTTGTTTCAACTACATGCGTGAACATGTACCAAGTCGAGTCACTCAATTCATTCAAAGGAGGATACCATCCCATCACACCACATCATAATCATTCTAATAGCATGTTGGCATGCAAGGTAAACCATTATAACTCATAGCTAATCAATCATGGCACAAGCAACTATAATCTCTAAATGTCATTGCAAATATGTTTACCTCATAACAGGCTGACTCAGAAACAATGAACTCATCATATTTACAAAAACAAGAGAGGTCGAGTTCATACCAGCTTTTCTCATCTCAATAAGTCCATCATATATCATCATTATTGCCTTTCACTTGCATGATCGAACGATGTGTATAATAATAAGAGTGCACGTGCATTGAACTAAGCTGGAATCTGCAAGCATTCAACTCAAAAGAGAAGACAATGTAACATGGGCTCTAAGTTAAATAAACAATCATGCATATGAGAGCCACTAAGCATTTTCAATATGGTCTTCTCGACCCCCAAAGGATAGAAAAGAAAATAAAACTATTTACACGGGAAAGCTCCCAATAGGTAAGAAGAAGAACTAGAAATCTTTTTGGGTTTTCATTTTAATTTCTACTACATGCATGGAAATTAAGCTAACTAATTATTTTTGGGTTTTTCTTAAGGTTTATCAAACACACAAGAAGAAAGCTAGAAAAAGAAATTTAAACTAACATGGATAATACAATGAAAGAGTATGAGCACTGATGACTAGTGTGTGAACATGAATGTAAAGTCAGTGAGAAATATGTACTCCCCAAGCTTAGGCTTTTGGCCTAAGTTGGTCTAATACCAAGGACCGCCGCTACTCTCCCCGGTGTACTGGGAGGTGTAATCAGGATACCACTGGCTGGTCATCTCCGGATCCCATTGGACAGATGATGCACGGTAAGGGTCCAGTTCAGGTTCCGGCTCAGGTTCAGGTTCTGGAGTAAAAGCTTGGGCTCGATGATTGTTCACCGCTTCCGGCGTGACAAGAAAATTTTCTGCAAGCAAATCAAACAACAGAGGCGCAGGCAAAATAATAATCTCAATGTGTTTTTTCTTAAATCTAAGTTTGTACAAGAGCATCCTCTCTTCGTTTTCAACAATAAACTTGTGTGCTACCATGCTCTTGTAATCTAAAATGTGAGGAGGCAATTTTGCCTCCTCTTTCTCATGGTGTCTAATGGGTATCTGAAAATGTCTGGCAAGACGTGCAGCATAGATACCTCCAAATATGGGGCCTTTTGTACGATTCAAGGCTAGCCGTTTAGCAGCGACGGCACCCATACTAAAAGTATTGTCTCCAAGAAAGGCATGTTGGAGAATAATAATATCAGGAACACTAAAGTTTCCACTATTTCCACGACCAATCAAGCATCTACTAGCAAATATGGCAAAGTAGCGTAAAACAGGAAAATGTATGCTAGAGATTTTCGCCTTGAAACCCTTCTTTGGCTCCTCTACAGCGATAGTATTAACAAAGCCATCCACATCTTTGCGATGGGGTTCCTCTAATTCTCCCTCATAAGGTATCCTACACACCGCGCAAAAATTATGTAAGGACATTTCTCTGAATTCATCATATAAATGAAATGATACTGCAGGCGGTGACTTCTTAGGATAATAATAAAAGTTTTGCACGAAAGTATTGGTGAGTAAGAGATACCGATCGATCCGGTCATTGATGAAACCGGTGAGGCCTGCATTCTCGATCAAAGAATAAAAATCTTCGTGAATTCCAGCTTCTTTCAAGAAATCCTCGCATGGCCATTCCCACGACCGTACTTCCGCTAAGCGAGGAAGATTATACTTGGCCTTTTCCTTCTCTTTGGCTTGTTTTTCCTGAGAGCCTTGGCTAGAAGAGCCCCTCAAAAATTTCCTTAACATTTTCTGAAAATTTCTGAAAATTTAGTAACTTCAAAATAAAAGTGAATAAAACTAAACAAGATTGGTAGCAACTACTCCTACAAGTGCCTAGAGCCTATATCATGCATTAGAATTGCTTGGGACCTCATAAATTCAACATGCAAGCTCAAGAACATGGTCACCTATGCAGCAAAAATTTTCAATGAATAAAGCACTAGAACAAAAACTAATTGGACCAATGGAGGAGTCACATACCAAGCAACAATCTCCCAAAGCAGTTTTGTGAATGGAGCTTTGAGCAAGGAGATCAAAAATCGCAGCAAAATGAGCTAGAACTTGTGCTTGAGCTGGATGGGGATTTTTTTGGGTAGAAGATGGAGTGTGTGGGTGCTGGCATAAGTGGAGGGGGGCCATCGGGGGCCCACGAGACAGGGGGGCGGGCCCAGGTGGGGTGGGCGTGCCCTCCACTCTCGTGGCCTGGTGCTTGCCCCTCCTGTAGTATTTTCAGTGCCTAAAATCCTCAAATATTCCATAAAAAATCATACTAAATTAGCAGGGCATTTGGAGCACTTTTATTTTGGGGATATTTTTTATTGCACAGATAATTCAGAAAATGGACAGACAATACTATTTTTGCTTTATTTATTCTAAATAACAGAAAGTAAAAACAGGGTACAGAAGGTTGTGCCTTCTAGTTTCATCCATCTCATGATCATCAAAATGAATCCACTAACAAGGTTGATCAAGTCTTGTTAACAAACTCATTCCGAATAACACGGAACCGGAGAAATTTCGAATAACACTAAGTTACCTTGAAAGTGCAACTATCCCTAGGTGGTTTTGGTAATTCATAACAACATATAGCTCATTGAGCTAATGCTATTCCAAGACTATTATTTCAGAAAATCTCAATGAATGGCATGGCATGGATGATGAAAGTGTATCCCTCAAAATATCAAGGACAAAGGATTAGCTCAAGCTCAAAAGCTCAAGACTCTTGATTTTACATTTTAGTGATCCAAGATCACATTGAGTCTATAGGAAAAGCGAATACTATCAAGGAGGGATGAGGTGTTGCTTAATGAGCCTCTTGCTTCAAGTGCTTGGTGATATGCTCCAAATACCCTCAACTACTTTCTCACATCCTCATATGACCTAAACCTAAAGTCAAAATCAGTCATACCGATTCTTTCTATCCGGCGCCACCGAGTTCAAATGTCATAGCCACTGCCACAAACCCTAGGCAAATCGGTCTTACCGATAGGGATCTCGGTCTCACCGAGATGGGATTGTAATCTCTCTGTTTCCCTTCGTAACGTTTCGGTCTAACCGAAGTGAGCGATTGGTCCCACCGAGATTGCAATGTAAACTCTCTGTTTCCCTTTCGTAACATTTTTGTCTCACCGAAAAGAGCGAATCGGTCCCACCGAGTTTACCTGACCAACTCTCTGGTTAGCTAATTACGAAAATCGGTCTCACCGAGTTTGTGTAATCGGTCTTATCGAGATTACGTTATGCCCTAACGCTAACCATATCGGTCCTACCGAGTTGCATGTCGGTCCCACCGAAAATCCTAACGGTCACTAGGTTTACTGAATCGGTCCGACCGAGTTTGTTGATTCGGTCCCACCGAGTTTGGTAAATTGTGTGTAACGGTTAGATTTTGTGTGGAGGCTATATATACCCCTCCACCTCCTCTTCATTCGTGGAGAGAGCAATCAGAACAAACCTACACTTTCAACTTACCATTTCTAAGAGAGAACCACCTACTCATGTGTTGAGGCCAAGATATTCCATTCCTACCATATGAATCTTGATCTCTAGCCTTCCCCAAGTTGCTTTCCACTCAAATCTTCTTTCCACCAGATCCAAATCCCATGAGAGAGAGTTGAGTGTTGGGGAGACTATCATTTGAAGCACAAGAGCAAGGAGTTCATCATCAATGCACCATTTGTTACTTCTTGGAGAGTGGTGTCTCCTAGATTGGCTAGGTGTCACTTGGGAGCCTCCAACAAGATTGTGGAGTTGAACCA
The DNA here is from genome assembly GCF_018294505.1 of Triticum aestivum. NCBI lineage: Eukaryota > Viridiplantae > Streptophyta > Magnoliopsida > Poales > Poaceae > Triticum > Triticum aestivum. The sequence continues at coordinate 78,824,228 of NC_057801.1, read as the reverse complement.
AGGAGTTTGTAAGGGCAAGGAGATCACCTACTTCGTGAAGATCTACGGCTAGTGAGGCAAGTCCTTTGTGGGCGACGGCCATGGTGGGATAGACAAGGTTGCTTCTTCGTGGACCCTTCGTGGGTGGAGCCCTCCGTGGACTCGCGCAACCATTACCCTTCGTGGGTTGAAGTCTCCATCAACGTGGATGTATGATAGCACCACCTATCGGAACCACGACAAAAACATTCGTGTCTCCAATTGCGTTTGAATCCTCCAAACCCTTCCCTTTACTTTCTTGCAAGTTGCATGCTTTAATTTCCGCTGCTCATATACTCTTTGCATGCTTGCTTGAATTGTGTGATGATTGCTTGACTTGTCCAAAGATTGCTAAAATCTGCCAAACTCTAAAATTGGGAAAAGGTTAAGTTTTTAATTGGTCAAGTAGTCTAATCACCCCCCCCCCTCTAGACATACTTGAAGGTCCTACATACCTTAACGGGGATATCAAAATCCCCAACAATAAGAATATCATACTTTTTCTTGACAGTACGGAGAGGAAATTCAAAACCTCCAATAATAATAGTTGCAGCTTTTTCAATAGAATTGATGCTATGAACTTGAGATTGTTTCCTCAGAAAGTGTATCGTATGCTCATTACCATTAACATGAAAAGTGACATTGCCTTTGTTGCAATCAATAACAGCCCCTGCAGTATTCAAAAAAGGTCTACCAAGGATAATAGACATACTATCGTCCTCGGGAATATCAAGAATAACAAAGTCCGTTAAGATAGTGACATTTGCAACCACAACAGGCACATCCTCACAAATACCGACAGGTATAGCAGTTCATTTATCAGCCATTTGCAAAGATATTTCAGTAGGTGTCCACTTATTCAATTCAAGTCTACGATATAAAGAGAGAGGCATAACACTAACACCGGCTCCAAGATCACATAAAGCAGTTCTAACATAATTTCTTTTAATGGAGCATGGTATAGTTGGTACACCTGGATCTCCAAGTTTCTTTGGTATTCCGCCCTTAAAAGTGTAATTAGCAAGCATGGTGGAAATTTCAGCTTCCGGTATCTTTCTTTTATTTGTGATGATATCCTTCATATACTTAGCATAAGGATTTACTTTGAGCATATCAGTTAAACGCATACGTAAGAAAATAGGTCTAATCATTTCAGCAAAGCGCTCAAAATCCTCATCATCCTTTGTCTTGGATGGTTTAGGAGGAAAGGGCATGGGTTTCTGAACCCATGGTTCTCTTTCTCTATCGTGCTTCCTAGCAACAAAATCTCTCTTATCATAATGTTGATTCTTTGATTGTGGGTTATCAAGATCAACAGCAGGTTCAATCTCTACTTCATTGTTTTTGCTAGGTTGAGCATCAACATGAACATTATCATTAACATTATCACTAGGTTCATGCTCATTAATTGATTGTGTTTCAGCATCAGAAATAGAAATATCATTGGGATTCTCAGGTGTGTCTACAGTAGGTTCACTAGAAGCATGCAAAGTTCTATCGTTTTTCTTTTTCTTCTTTTTAGAAGAACTAGGGTCCTCTAAATTATTTCTCTGAGAATCTTTCTTGATTCTCTTAGGGTGGCCCTCAGGATACAAAGGTTCCTGAGTCATTCTACCAGTTCTAGTAGCCACTCTAACAACAAAGTCATTTTTATTATTTAATTCATCAAGCAAATCATTTTAAGTTGTGAGTACTTGCTCAGCTTGAGTAGCAACCATAGATGTATATTTGCTAATGAGTTTGAGTTCACCTTTAACTCTAGCCATATTATCGCTCACGCGTCCTATCTCAAAAGCATTATTCTTTAACACTCTACCAACATAAGCATTAAAACTTTCTTGTCTAGCCATAAAATCATCAAATTCATCTAAGCACGGGCTATGAAATTTAGTAGAGGGGATTTCAACTTTATCATATCTATAGAGAGAATTTACCTTTACTACCTGTGTCAGGTTATCAAGACAACGTGGTTCTTCAACAGGCGGTATATTAAGACCATGTATTTCTTCAATAGGTGGTAAATTCTTAACATCTTCAGCTTTAATACCTTTTTCTTTCATTGATTTCTTTGCCTCTTGCATATCTTTAGGACTGAGGAATAAAACACCTCTCTTCTTCGGAGTGGGTTTAGGAATAGGCTCAGGAGTTGGCTCAATTGGTTCAGGAATTGCCTCCGGAATTGGCTCAGGAAGAGTCCACTTATTTCCATTAGTCAACATAATATTCAATAATAATTCAGCTTCGTCGACTGTTCTTTCCCTGAAAACGCAACCAGCACAACTATCCAAGTAGTCCTTGGAAGCATCGGTTAGTCCATTATAAAAGATATCGAGTATTTCATTTTTCTTAAGAGGATGATCAGGCAAAGCATTAAGTAACCGGAGAAGCCTCCCCCAAGCTTGTGGGAGACTCTCTTCTTTGATTTGCACAAAATTGTAGATTTCCCGCAAGGCAGCTTGTTTCTTATGAGCAGGGAAATATTTAGCAGAGAAGTAATAAATCATATCCTGAGGACTACGCACACAACGAGCAGCAAGAGAATTATACCAAGTCTTAGCATCATCCTTTAATGAGAACAGAAATATCTTAAAGATATATAAATAGCGAGACTTCTCATCATTAGTAAACAGGGTGGCTATATCATTCAACTTGGTAAGATGTGCCACAACAGTTTTAGATTCAAGGCCATAAAAAGGATCAGATTCAACTAAAGTAATAATATCAGGATCAACAGAGAATTCATAATCCTTATCAGTAACACAGATAGGTGAAGTAGCAAAAGCATGATCAGGTTTCATTCTAGCATTAAGAGACTGTTGCTTCCATTTAGCTAATAATTTCTTAAGATCATATCTATCATTACAAGCAAAGATAGATCTAGCAGCATCTTCATTCATAACATAACCCTCAAGAACAACAGGTAATTCATAATCATTGGGAGAATTTTCATCATCACTATCATCTATAATAGCATCTTCAATATTTCCATTCCGCCTAACTCTAGCAAGTTGTTCATCAGGAAATTCACCTAATGGCAAAGTAGTATCACGCACAGAAGTAGTTTCATCATAAGTATCATGCATAGCAAAAGTGGCATCATCAATAACATGCGACATATCAGAATTCATAGCAGTAGCAGGTTTAGATGTCGCAAGCTTATTAATAACGGAAGGAGAATCTAGTGCAGAGCTAGATGGCAGTTCCTTACCTCCCCTCGTAGTTGAGAGCAAAATCGTAGTTCTATCGTCTTTCAAGTTCTTCATACTGATCAACAGAGATAAATCCCAACTGACTTAGAGAATAGAGCTATGCTCCCTGGCAACGGCGCTAGAAATTAGTCTTGATAACCCACAAGTGTAGGGGATCGCAATAGCTTTCGAGGGTAAAGTATTCAACCCAAATTTATTGATTCGACACAAGGGGAGCCAAAGAATATTCTTGAGTATTAGCAGTTTAGTTTTCAATTCAACCACACCTAGATAACTTAGTATTTGCAGCAAAGTATTTAGTAGCAAAGTAGTATGATAATAAAGGTAGCGGTGGCAAAAGTAAAGATAATAGTTTTGGAGTTTTTGTAGTAGTTGTAACAGTAGCAACGGAAAAGTAAATAAGCGAAGAACAATATGTGAAAAGCTCGTAGGCATTGGATCAATGATGGATAATTATGCTGGATGCGATTCCTCATGTAATAGCTATAACATAGGGTGACATAGAACTAGGTCCAGTTCATCAATGTAATGTAGGCATGTATTCCGTAAATAGTCATATGTGCTTATGGAAAAGAACTTGCATGACATCTTTTGTCCTATCCTCCCATGGCAGTGGGGTCCTAGCGGAAACTAAGGGATATTAAGGCCTCCTTTTAATAGAGAACCTGAACAAAGCATTAGCACATAGTGAATACATGAACTCCTCAAACTACGGTGATCACCGAGAAGTATCCCGATTATTGTCACTTCGGGGTTGTCGGATCATAACACATAATAGGTGACTATAGACTTGCAAGATAGGATCAAGAACACACATATATTCATGAAAACATAATAGGTTGATATCTGAAATCATGGCACTCAGGCCCTAGACAAGCATTAAGCATAGCAAAGTCATAGCAACATCAATCTCAAAACATAGTGGATAATAGGGATCAAACCCTAAGAAAACTAACTTGATTACATGGTAAATCTCATCCAACCCATCACCGTCCAGCAAGCCTACGATGGAATTAGTCACGCACGGCGGTGAGCATCATGAAATTGGTGATGGAGGATGGTTGATGATGATGACAGTGACGAATCCCCCTCTCCGGAGCCCCGAACGGACTCCAGATCAGCCCTCCCGAGAGAGATTATGGCTTGGTGGCGGCTCTGTGTCATAAAACGCGATGAAACTTTCTCTCTAATTTTTTTCTCCTCGAACATGAATATATGGAGTTGGAGTTGAGGTCGGTGGAGGTCCAGGGGGCCCATGAGATAGGGGGCGCTCCCAGGAGGAGGGGGCGTGCCCCCTGTCTCGTGGACAGGGTGTGGGCCTCCTGGTCTTGATTCTTTCACTAGTATTTTTATATTTTCCAAAAAGTCGCTCCGTGGATTTTCAGGACATTCCGAGAACTTTTCTTTTCTACACATAAAACAACATCATGGTAGTTCTACCGAAAACAGTGTCGGTCCAGGTTAGTTTCATTCAAATCATGCAAGTTAGAGTCCAAAACAAGGGCAAAAGTGTTTGGAAAAGTAGATACGTTGGAGACGTATCACTGGTCATTGCCGAGGAGCGGCGCCAGCTCGACCGGATCGTCGCCCTGGCAGGCGAGGCCTCCGCTGCGTCGATCCTGACCAAGGACCCGGCCAACGAGGCCGCCTTCAAAACATCCAAGGAGACCAAGAAAGTGAAGGTAAACCCGGAAGACCCCAGCTGCAGCAAGTACGTTGTCGTAGGCACCCGCCTCGATAGCAAATAGGATGTCGAGCTCGTCGACTTCCTCCGTGAGAATCGAGATATCTTTGCATGGACCCCCAAGGACATGCCGAGTATCCCGAGGATGTACGCCGAGCACAAACTTCACGTCTGCAAGGTCGCCAAGCCTGTCCGTCAGCCCCTACGACGTTTTTCCGAAGAGAAGAGAAGAACCATTGGTGAAGAGGTCTCCAAGCTTTTGGCGGCCGGCTTCATAATGGAAGTGTTTCACCCCGAGTGGCTGGTCAATCCAGTCCTCGTCCTGAAGAAGAACAAGACCTGGCGCATGTGTATCGACTACACCAGCCTCAACAAGGCCTGTCCCAAGGATCCGTTCGCTCTCCCGCGGATCGACCAAGTCATCGACTCGACCGCTGGGTGCGAACTCCTGTCCTTCTTGGATGCTTACTCCGGCTACCACCAGATTAAGTTGGACCCAACCGATGCCCTGAAGACGTCCTTCATCACGCCCTTTGGGGCGTATTGCTACATCACCATGTCGTTCGGCTTGAAGAACGCCGGCGCCACCTTCTAGCGCTGCATGCAGAAATGCCTGCTGCCGCAACTCAGCCGCAATATCCACATTTACGTGGATGACATCATGGTAAAGACCAAGCAGCACCTCACTCTCCTCGACGACTTGAAGGAAACATTCACCAACCTCCAGGAATACAAGGTCAAGCTTAACCCGGAAAAGTGCGTCTTCGGCGTCCCGTCTGGAAAGCTACTCGACTTCCTCGTCTCGGAACGTGGCATTGAGGTGGACCCAGAGAAGATCAAGGCCATCAAGTGCATGCGCAAGCCGGCTTGGCTACGCGATGTCCAAAAGTTCACCGGATGCTTGGCCTCGGTCAGCCGGTTTCTAAGCCGGCTGGGCGAGAGGTTGCTACCCCTGTACCAGCTGAGGAAGAAGACGAACCCGTTTGAATGGAACGACAAGGTAGACGAGGCCTTCCAAGACCTCAAGTGCATGCTCTCCACCACACCAGTCCTGGCCGCGCCGACCGACAAGGAGCCGATGTTGCTCTACATAGCCGCGACCTCGCGGGCGGTTAGCACGGTGCTGGTGGTCTAGCGACCAGAGAAGGGCAAGATCCAAGCCGTCCAGCGCCCAGTCTACTAGCTGAGCAAGGTGCTCTCCATCTCCAAGCAGAACTACCCGCACTACCAGAAGATGTGTTACGGTGTGTACTTTACCGCCAAGAAGCTGAAGCAGTACTTCCAAGAGCACGTCGTCACCGTGGTCAGCACGGCGCCTATCGGAGAAATCATCGGGTGCTGGGATGCCTCTGGCCGGGTCGCCAAGTGGGCGATCCAACTACCCGGCCACACCATCCTCTATGAGCCCCGCACCACGATCAAGTCTCAAGCCCTGGCCGACTTCCTCGTCGACTGTACCGAGACCCAATACTTGTCGCCGCCCCCCGACTCGACACATTGGCGCATGATACGTCTCCAACATATCTACTTTTCCAAACACTTTTGCCCTTGTTTTGGACTCTAACTTGCATGATTTGAATGAAACTAACCCAGACTAACGCTGTTTTCAATAGAACTGCCATGATGTTGTTTTATGTGTACAAAAGAAAAGTTCTCGGAATGTCATGGAAATCCACGGAGGCACTTTTCAGAATTAATAAGAATTTTTGGCGAAAGAATGAAGGCCAGGGAGCCCACGGGCTGTCCATGAGACAGCCCCCCCCCCTAGGGCGCGCCCTCATAAACCTGCTACTGCTATGAATTCTGATATGTCGCATGTTATTGATGATGCCCCTTCTGCTATGAATGATGAAACTACTTCTGTGTGTGATACTACTTTGCCATTAGGTGAATTTCTAGATGAACAACTTGCTAGATTTAGGGGGAATGAAAATATTGAAGAACCTATTATTGATTATAGTGATGATGAAGCTCCCCCCAATGATTATGTTTTACCTGTTGTTCCCAAGGGTTATGTTATGCATGAAACAACTGCTATGGAAATTCTTGCTTGCAATGATAGAAATGATCTTAAGAAATTATTAGCTAAATGGAAGCAACAGTCTCTTAATGCTAGAATGAAACCCGACCCTGCTTTTTCTACTTCACCTATCTGTGTTACTGATAAGGATTATGAATTCTCTGTTGATCCTGATATTATTACTTTAGTTGAATCTGATCCTTTTTATGGCCTTGAATCTGAAACTGTTGTGGCACATCTTACCAAGTTGAATGATATAGCCAGCCTGTTCACTAATGATGAGAAGTCTCGCTATTTATATATCCTTAAGATATTTCCGTTCTCATTAAAGGGTGATGCTAAGACTTGGTATAATTCTCTTGCTCCTGGTTGTGTGCATAGTCCCCAGGATATGATTTATTACTTCTCTGCTAAATATTTCCCTGCTCATAAGAAACAAGCTGCCTTGCGGAAAATGTATAATTTTGGGAAAATCAAAGAAGAGAGTCTCCCACAAGCTTGGGGGAGGCTTCTCCGGTTACTTAATGCTTTGTCTGATCATCCTCTTAAGAAAAATGAAATACTTGATATCTTTTATAATGGACTAACCGATGCTTCCAAGGACTACTTGGATAGTTGTGCTGGTTGTGTTTTCATGGAAAGAACAGTCGACGAAGCTGAAATATTATTGAATAATATGTTGACTAATGAAAATAATTGGACTCTTCCCGAGCCAGTTCCTGAAGTAATTCCTGAACCAGTTGAGCCATCTCCTGAGCCTATTCCTAAACCCACTCCGAAGAAGAGAGGTGTTTTATTTCTCTGTGCTGAAGATATGCAAGAGGCAAAGAAATCAATGAAAGAAAAAGGTATTAAATTTGAAGATGTTAAGAATTTACCTCCTATTGAAGAAATACATGGTCTTAATTTACTGCCTGAAGAACCACATTGTCTTGATAACCCGACACAGGTAGTAAAGGTAAATTCTCTCTACAGATATGATAAAGTTGAAGTACCCTCTACTAAATTTCATAGCCCATGCTTAGATGAATTTGATGACTTTATGGCTAGACAAGAAAGTTTTAATGCTTATGTTGATAGAGAGTTAAAGAATAATGCTTTCGAGATAGGACGCGTAGGTGATAATCTTGCTAGAGTTAAAGATGAACTTCACCGCGTTAGCAAATATGCTTCTATGGTTGCTACTCAAGCTACGCAAGTACTTAAAGCTCAAAATGATAATGTTCATGATGATGCTCAACCTAGCAAAGACAATGATATACAGATTGAACCTGTTGTTGATCTTGATAACCCACAATCAAAGAATCAACGTTATGATAAGAGAGATTTTGTTGCTAGGAAGCACGGTAAAGAAAGAGAACCACGGGTTCAGAAACCCATGCCCTTTCCTCCTAAACCATCCAAGTCAAAGGATGATGAGGATTTTGAGCGCTTTGCTGAAATGATTAGACCTATTTTCTAACATATGCTCTTAACTGATATGCTTAAAGTAAATGCTTATGCTAAGTATATGAAGGATATGATCACAAATAAAAGAAAGATACCGGAAGCTGAAATTTCCACCATGCTTGCTAATTACTCTTTTAAGGGTGGAATACCAAAGAAACTTGGAGATCCGGGTGTACCAACTATACCATGCTCTATTAAAAGAAATTATGTTAGAACTGCTTTATGTGATCTTGGAGCCGGTGTTAGTGTTATGCCTCTCTCTTTATATCGTAGACTTGAATTGAATAAGTGGACACCTACTGAAATATCTTTGCAAATGGCCGATAAGTCAACTACTATACATGTCGGTATTTGTGAGGATGTGCCTGTTGTGGTTGCAAATGTCACTATCTTAACGGACTTTGTTATTCTTGATATTCCCGAGGATGATAGCATGTCTATTATTCTTGGTAGACCTTTTCTTAATACTGCAGGGGCTGTTATTGATTGCAACAAAGGCAATGTCACTTTTCATGTTAATGGTAATGAGCATACGGTACACTTTCCAAGGAAACAATCTCAAGTTCATAGCATCAATTCTATTGAAAAAGTTCGAACTATCATTTTTGGAGGTTTTGAATTTCCTCTCCCTACTGTCAAGAAAAAGTATGATATTCTTATTGTTGGGTATTTTCATATCCCCGTTGAGGTAACTTAGTGTTATTCGAAATTTCTCCGGTTCCGTATTATTCGGAATGAGTTTGTTAACAAGACTTGATCAACCTTGTTAGTGGGTTCATTTTGATGATCACGAGATGGATGAAACTAGAAGGCACAACCTTCTGTACCCTCTTTTGACTTTCTGTTATTTAGATTAAATAAAGCAAAAATAGTATTATCCGTTTGTTTTCTGAATTATTCGTGTATTAAAAAATAGTCCGAAAATAAAAGTGCTCCAAATGCCCTTGCAAATTTAGTATGATTTTTTCTGGAATATTTGAGGATTTTAGGCACTGAAAACACTGCAAAAGGGGCAAGCACCAGGCCACGAGAGAGGAGGGCGCGCCCTCCTGTCTCGTGGGCCCCTGGTGGCTCCCCTCCACTTATGCCAGCACCCACACACTTAATTTTCTACCAAAAAAATCCCCATCCAGCTCAAGCCCGAGTTCTAGATCGTTTTCCTGCGATTTTTGATCTCTTGGCTCAAAGCTCCATACACAAAACTGCTTTGGGAGATTGTTACTTGGTATGTGACTCCTCCATTGGTCCAAATAGTTTTTGTTCTAGTGCTTTATTCATTGCAAATTTTTGCTGCATGGGTGACCATGTTCTTGAGCTTGCATGTTAAATTTTTGAGGTCCCAAGCAATTCCAATGCATGATATAGGCTCTAGGCACTTGTAGGAGTAGTTGCTATCAATCTTGTTTAGTTTTATTCACTTTTATTTTGAAGTTACTAAAATTTCAGAAATTTTCAGAAAAAGAAATATGTTTAGAAGAATGTACCAAGGTGGTTCCTCGGCAAAGAAAGGGCCAAGGATTGCAATACGTGAACAAGATGTTAATTTGCCGAGGGACGCAAATGTACGGGCTTGCAAGTGGCCATCCGATGATTTTATGGTTGAAGCAGGCTTCAAGGGAGAATTTGACGCGTATGTGCGTAATGCTGAACTTGAGGACTTCTTACAAGATAAGTGTCCTCAATATTATCAATTGACTGATTCCTTTGTGCGGAGGTTCGAATATATTTCTTTGCGTAATTCTCCCAGTGTTGTGTTTGATATTTATGATACATCTTATACCATGGATTTAGAGGATTTCACAACTGCTTGCAAACTCCCGCAGTGGGGTAATATTAATAATCCTCCCAAATCTGAAGTTAGAGATTTTCTTGCTAGTATTACTGTGGGGGAATCTAGGGACGTAACACAAGCTACCATAGGGAGCATCCATTTTCCTGCTATACATTACTTTGCTCTCTTTATTGGTAGATGCATTACCGGTAAGGACGAAGTTTGTCACATGTGTGCTCCCGATCTTTGTGTCCTCAAGAGTGCTGTGTCAGGTTATAGAGGTTATAACTTAGGGGCAATAGTTGCACGTTGGTTGCATAATAATAATAAGAAGGGAGATTTCTTTGGAGGGATTTATGCAACCCGTGTGGCTAATTTTCTTAATATAGCTCCACGAGAGGGGGACATGATTGTACCTCCTGTTTATTTGGATAAAGAACCTATGTTTGATCATCATTTTCTTGAGAGGAATGAACAATTCCTCCATTATCGACTAACCTTTAACAGACGCAACTACGTCCCTGTTACTCTTCCTGCTCCCTACCTTTTTGATTATCAGGCAAAAGGAAGATATGTTGTCACCAGGGAAGAAGCCACTGAATATGAGAGTGGAATGGAGGCAGCTCACCAACACACTACTGCTCAGGAGGTGGTTGCCTCTGCATCTCAGTACTACCCCGGCTACTCTTATGGATATCAGCCAGGCGGTCATTGGTATTACACCAACTTAGGCCAAAAGCCTAAGCTTGGGGGAGTACGTATTTCTCACCGACTTTACATTCATGTTCACACATTAGTCGTCGGTGCTCACACTCTTTCATTGTATTATCCATGTTAGTTTAAATTTCTTTTTCTAGCTTTCTTCTTGTGTGTTTGTTAAACCTTAAAAAACCAAAAAAATAGTTAGTTTAATTTCCTCTGCTTGTAGTAGAAATTAAAATGAAAACCCAAAAAGATTTCTTGTTCTTGTTTTACTTGTTGGGAGCTTTCCTGTGTAAATAGTTTTATTTTCTTTTCTTTCTTTTCGGGGTCGAGAAGACTATATTGAAAATGCTTAGTGGCTCTTATATGCATGATTGTTTATTTAACTTTGAGCCCATATTACTTGTCTTCTCTCTTGAGTTTAATGCTTGCAGATTCCAACTTAGTCCAATGCACATGCACTCTTATTATTATACACATCATTCGGTCGTGCCAGTGAAAGGCAATAATGACGATATATGATGGACTTATTGGGATGAGAAAAGCTGGTATGAACTCGACCTCTCTTGTTTTTGTAAATATGATGATCCATCGTTCCTGAGTCAGCTATTATGAAGTAAACTTATTTGCAATATCATTTAGAGATTATAGTTGCTTGTGCCATGCTTGATTAGCTATGAGTTATAATGGTTTACCTTGCATGCCAACATGCTATTAGAATGATTATGATGTGGTATGATGGGATGGTATCATCCTTTGAATGTATTAAGTGACTCGACTTGGCACATGTTCATGCATGTAGTTGAATCAAATCAACATAGCCTTCATGATATTTATGTCCATGGTAGATTATATCCTACTCATGCTTGTACTCGGTGTAAATTAATCCTAATGCATGTTTACGACTATTGTCGCTCTCTCAGTTGGTTGCTTCCCAGTCTTTTGCTAGCCTTCACCTGTACTAAGCGGGAATACTGCTTGTGCATCCAAACTCCTTAAACCCCAAAGTTGTTCCATATGAGTCCACCATACCTTCCAATATGCGGTATTTACCTGCCGTTCCAAGTAAATTTGTATGTGCCAAACTCCAAACCTTCAAATGAAATTTTGTTTTGTATGCTCGAGCAGCTCATGTTTCAACTAGGGATGCCTATATCTTCCATGCTAGGTGGGTTATTCTCAAGAGGAGTGGACTCCGCTCCTCATTCACGAGAAAGGGCCGGTAACCGGGATGCCCAGTCCCATGATCCAAAAAGATCAAAGCAAATCAAATTAATTAAACAAAACTCCCCCAGGGCTGTTGTATGTTGGAGGCACTCGTTGTTTCGGGCAAGCCATGGATTGATGCTTGTTGGTGGTTGGGGGAGTATAAACCTTTACCATTCTGTTTGGGAACTGCCTATAATGCATGTAGTATGGAAGATACAGCCATCTCATAGTTGTTGCGTTGACAGCAAAAGTATGCCACTCAAAATGTTATTCAATCTCTATTTTAAAATCGAGCTCTGGCACCTCTACAAATCCCTGCTTCCCTCTGCGAAGGGCCTATCTATTTACTTTTATGTTGAATCATCATCCTTCTTATTAAAAGCACCCGCTAGAGAGCACACTGTCATTTGCATTCATTATTATTGATTTATATTGGGTATGACTTGAATGGATCTCTTTTACCATGAATTACAATGTTTAGTCAGTCCTTGATCTTTAAAGGTGCTCTGTATTTATGTTTTGCGGTCTCAGAAAGGGCTAGCGAGATACCATTTTGTTATATCATGTTATGATTATTTTGAGAAAGTGTTGTCATCCGAGTTTTATTATTATAGCTCGCTAGCTGATTATGTTATTGATATGAGTAATTGTGAGAGCTATGTGTTATTGTTATTATGGTTACTTCATAATATTTGCTGAAACTTGAATGCTTGTTTTTCATGTTACAACAACAAGAGCAACAGAGTTTGTAAAAGTTTTTCTTTATCACTTTCAGTTTATCAATTGAATTGCTTGAGGACAAGCAAAGGTTTAAGCATGGGGGAGTTGATACGTCTCCAACGTATCTACTTTTCCAAACACTTTTGCCCTTGTTTTGGACTCTAACTTGCATGATTTGAATGAAACTAACCCGGACTGACGTTGTTTTCAGCAGAACTGCCATGATGTTGTTTTATGTGTAGAAAAGAAAAGTTCTCGGAATGTCCTGGAAATCCACGGAGGCACTTTTCAGAATTAACAAGAATTTTTGGCGAAAGAATGAAGGCCAGGGGGCCCACGGGCTGTCCACGAGACAAGGGGGCGCCCCCCCCTAGGGCGCGCCCTCCTATCTCGTGGGCCCCCTGGACACTTCCCGACCTCAACTCCAACTCCATATATACCGTCTCGGGGAGAAAAAAATCTGAGAGAAAGTTTCATCGCGTTTCATGACACGGAGCTGCCGCCAAACCCTAATCTCTCTCAGGAGGACTGATATGGAGTCCGTTCGGGGCTCCGGAGAGGGGGATTCGTCGTCGTCATCATCATCAACCATCCTCCATCACCAATTTCATGATGCTCACCATCGCGCGTGAGTAATTCCATCGTAGGCTTGCTGGACGGTGATGGGTTCGATGAGATTTACCATGTAATCAAGTTAGTTTTGTTAGGGTTTGATCCCTAGTATCCACTATGTTCTGAGATTGATGTTGCTTTGACTTTTCTATGCTTAATGTTTGTCACTAGGGCCCGAGTGTCATGATTTCAGATCTGAACCTATTATGTTTTCATGAATATATGTGTGTTCTTGATCCTATCTTGCAAGTCTATAGTCACCTATTATGTGTTATGATCCGACAACCCCGAAGTGACAATAATCGTGATCCTTCTCGGTGATGACTGTAGTTTGAGGAGTTCATGTATTCACTATGTGTTAATGCTTTGGTCCGGTTCTCTATCAAAAGGAGGCCTTAATATCCCTTAGTTTCCATAAGGACTCCGCTGAACACGGGAGGGTAGGACAAAAGATGTCATGCAAGTTCATTTCCATAAGCACATATGACTATTTACGGAATACATGCCTACATTACATTGATGAATTGGACCTAGTTCTATATCACCCTATGTTATAACTATTGCATGAGGAATCGCATCCGGCATAATTATCCATCATTGATCCATTGCCTACGAGCTTTTCACATATTGTTCTTCGCTTATTTACTTTTCCGTTGCTACTGTTACAACTACTACAAAAACCCAAAAACATTTATCTTTACTTTGCAAGGCAGCTTGTTTCTTATGAGGAGGGAAATATTTAGCAGAGAAGTAATAAATCATATCCTGGGGACTACGCACACAACCAGCAGCAAGAGAATTATACCAAGTCTTAGCATCACCCTTTAATGAGAACGGAAATATCTTCAGGATATATAAATAGCGATACTTCTCATCATTAGTAAACAGGGTGGCTATATCATTCAACTTGGTAAGATGTGCCACAACAGCTTTAGATTCAAGGCCATAAAAAGGATCAGACTCAACTAAAGTAATAATATCAGGATCAACAGAGAATTCATAATCCTTATCAGTAACACAGATAGGTGAAGTAGCAAAAGCAGGATCAGGTTTCATTCTAGCATTAAGAGACTGCTGCTTCCATTTAGCTAATAATTTCTTAAGATCATATCTATCATTGCAAGCAAAGATGGCTCTAGCAGCTTCTTCATTCATAACATAACCCTCAAGAAGAACAGGCAATTCATAATCATTGGGAGAATTTTCATCATCACTATCATCTATAATAGCATCTTCAATATTTCCATTCCCCCTAACTCTAGCAAGTTGTTCATCAAGAAATTCACCTAATGGCAAAGTAGTATCACGCACAGAAGTAGTTTCATCATAAGTATCATGCATAGCAGAAGTGGCATCATCAATAACATGCGACATATCAGAATTCATAGCAGTAGCAGGTTTAGGTGTCACAAGCTTATTAATAACGGAAGGAGAATCTAGTGCAGAGCTAGATGGCAGTTCCTTACCTCCCCTCGTAGTTGAGGGCAAAATCGTAGTTCTATCGTCTTTCAAGTTCTTCATAGTGATCAACAGAGATAAATCCAAACTGACTTAGAGAATAGAGCTATGCTCCCTGGCAACGGCGCTAGAAATTAGTCTTGATAACCCACAAGTGTAGGGGATCGCAACAGCTTTCGAGGGTAAAGTATTCAACCCAAATTTATTGATTCGACACAAGGGGAGCCAAAGAATATTCTTGAGTATTAGCAGTTTAGTTTTCAATTCAACCACACCTGGATAACTTAGTATCTATAGCAAAGTATTTAGTAGCAAAGTAGTATGATAATAAAGGTAGCGGTGGCAAAAGTAAACATAATAGTTTTGGGGTTTTTGTAGTAGTTGTAATAGTAGCAAAGAAAAAGTAAATAAGTGAAGAACAATATGTGAAAAGCTCGTAGGCAATAGATCAATGATGGATAATTATGTTGGATGCGATTCCTCATGTAATAGCTATAACATAGGGTGACATAGAACTAGCTCCAGTTCATCAATGTAATGTAGGCATGTATTCCGTAAATAGTCATATGTGCTTATGGAAAAGAACTTGCATGACATCTTTTGTCCTACCCTCCCATGGCAGCGGGGTCCTAGCGGAAACTAAGGGATATTAAGGCCTCCTTTTAATAGAGAACCGGAACAAAGCATTAGCACATAGTGAATACATGAACTCCTCAAACTACGGTGATCACCGAGAAGTATCCCGATTATTGTCACTTCGGGGTTGTCGGATCATAACACATATAGGTGACTATAGACTTGCAAGATAGGATCAAGAACACACATATATTCATGAAAACATAATAGGTTCAGATCTGAAATCATGGCACTCAGGCCCTAGACAAGCATTAAGCATAGCAAAGTCATAGCAACATCAATCTCAGAACATAGTGGATAATAGGGATCAAACCCTAACAAAACTAACTTGATTACATGGTAAATCTCATCCAACCCATCACCGTCCAGCAAGCCTACGATGGAATTACTCACGCACGGCGGTGAGCATCATGAAATTGGTGATGGAGGATGGTTGATGATGACGACAGCGACGAATCCCCCTCTCCGGAGCCCCGAACGGACTCCAGATCAGCCCTCCCGAGAGAGATTAGGGCTTGGCGGCGGCTCCGTGTCATAAAACGCGATGAAACTTTCTCTCTAATTTTTTTCTCCTCGAACATGAATATATGGAGTTGGAGTTGAGGTCGGTGGAGGTCCAGGGGGCCCACAAGATAGGGGGGCGCGCCCAGGAGGAGGGGGCGTGCCCCCTGTCTCGTGGACAGGGTGTGGGCCCCCTGGTCTTGATTCTTTCGCCAGTATTTTTATATTTTCCAAAAAGTCGCTCCGTGGATTTTCAGGACATTCCGAGAACTTTTCTTTTCTACACATAAAACAACATCATGGCAGTTCTACTGAAAACAGTGTCAGTCCGCATTAGTTTCATTCAAATCATGCAAGTTAGAGTCCAAAACAAGGGCAAAAGTGTTTGGAAAAGTAAATACGTTGGAGACGTATCACTGGTCATTGCCGAGGAGCGGCGCCAGCTCGACCGGATCGTCGCCCTGGCAAGCGAGGCCTCCGCTGCGTCGATACTAACCAAGGACCCGGCCGACGAGGCCGCCTTCAAACCATCCAAGGAGACCAAGAAAGTGAAGCTGAACCCGGAAGACCCCAGCTGCAGCAAGTACGTTGTTGTAGGCGCCCGCCTCGATAGCAAATAGGATGCCGAGCTCGTCGACTTCCTCCGTGAGAATCGGGATATCTTCGCATGGACCCCCAAGGACATGTTGGGTATCCCGAGGAAGTACGCCAAGCACAAACTTCACATCTGCAAGGTCGCCAAGCCTGTCCGTCAGCCCCTACGACGTTTTTCCGAAGAGAATAGAAGAACCATTGGTGAAGAGGTCTCCAATCTTTTGGCGGCCGGCTTCATAATGGAGTGTTTCACCTCGAGTGGTTGGCCAATCCAGTCCTCGTCCCGAAGAAGAACAAGACCTGGCGCATGTGTATCGACTACACCAGCCTCAACAAGGCCTGTCCCAAGGATCCGTTCGCTCTTCCGCGGATCGACCAAGTCATCGACTTACCGCTAGGTGCGAGCTCCTGTCCTTGCTAGATGCTTACTCCGGCTACCACCAGATTAAGTTGGACCCAACCGATGCCCAGAAGACGTGCTTCATCACGCCCTTTGGGGCATATTGCTACATCACCATGTCGTTCGGCTTGAAGAACGTCGGCGCCACCTTCCAGCGCTGCATGCAGAAATGCCTGCTGCCGCAACTCAGCCGCAATATCCACGTTTAGGTGGATGACATTGTTGTAAAGACCAAGCAGCACCTCACGCTTCTCGATGACTTGAAGGAAACATTCGCCAACCTCCGGGAATACAAGGTCAAGCTTAACCCAGAAAAGTGTGTCTTTGGCGTCCCGGTCGGAAAGCTACTCGGCTTCCTCGTCTCAGAACGCGGAATTGAGGTGAACCCGGAGAAGATCAAGGCCATCGAGCGCATGCGCAAGCCGGCTTGGCTACGCGATGTCCAAAAGTTCACCGGATGCTTGGCCTTGGTCAGCTGGTTTCTAAGCCGGCTAGGCGAGAGGGTGCTACCCCTGTACCAGCTGATGAAGAAGACGAACCCGTTCGAATGGAACGACAAGGCAGACGAGGCCTTCCAAGACCTCAAGTGCATGCTCTCCACTGCACCAGTCCTGGCCGCGCCGACCGACAAGGAGCCGCTATTGCTCTACATAGCCGCGACCTCGCGGGCGATCAGCATGGTGCTGGTGGTCTAGCGACCAGAGAAGGGCAAGATCCAAGTCGTCCAGCGCCCAGTTTACTACTTGAGCAAGGTGCTCTCCATCTCCAAGTAGAACTACCCGCAATACCAGAAGATGTGCTACGGCGTGTACTTTACTGCCAAGAAGCTGAACCAGTACTTCCAAGAGCACATCGTCACCGTGGTCAGCACGGCGCCTATCGGAGAAATCATCGGGTGCCGGGATGCCTCTGGCCGGGTCGCCAAGTGGGCGATCCAACTTGCCGGCCACACCAATCTCTATGAGCCCCGCACCACGATCAAGTCTCAATCCCTGGCCGACTTCCTCATCGACTAGACCCAATACTTGCCGCCGCCCCCTGACTCGACACATTGGCGCATGATATGTCTCCAACATATCTACTTTTCCAAACACTTTTGCCCTTGTTTTGGACTCTAACTTGCATGATTTGAATGAGACTAACCCGGACTGACGTTGTTTTCAGCAGAACTGCCATGATGTTGTTTTATGTGTAGAAAAGAAAAGTTCTCGGAATTCCTGGAAATCCACGGAGGAACTTTTCAGAATTAATAAGAATTTTTGGCGAAAGAATGAAGGCCAGGGGGCCCACAGGCTGTCCACGAGACAGGGGGGTGACCCCCCCTAGGGCGCGCCCTCCTATCTCGTGGGCCCCCTAGACACTTCCCGACCTCAACTCCAACTCCATATATACCGTCTCGGGGAGAAAAAAATCAGAGAGAAAGTTTCATCGCGTTTCACGACACGGAGCCGCCGCCAAGCCCTAATCTCTCTCGGGAGGGCTGATCTGGAGTCCGTTCGGGGCTCCGGAGAGGGGGATTCGTCGCCGTCGTCATCATCAACCATCCTCCATCACCAATTTCATGATGCTCACCGCCGTGCGTGAGTAATTCCATCGTAGGCTTGCTGGACGGTGATGGGTTGGATGAGATTTACCATGTAATCAAGTTAGTTTTGTTAGGGTTTGATCCCTAGTATCCACTATGTTCTGAGATTGATGTTGCTATGACTTTGCTATGCTTAATGCTTGTCACTAGGGCCCGAGTGCCATGATTTCAGATCTGAACCTATTATGTTTTCATGAATATATGTGTGTTCTTGATCCGATCTTGCAAGTCTATAGTCACCTATTATTTGTTATGATCCGACAACCCCGAAGTGACAATAATCGTGATACTTCTCGGTGATGACCGTAGTTTGAGGTGTTCATGTATTCACTATATGTTAATGCTTTGGTCTGGTTCTCTATCAAAAGGAGGCCTTAATATCCCTTAGTTTATGTAAAGACCCCGCTGAACACGGGAGGGTAGGACAAAAGATGTCATGCAAGTTCTTTCCCATTAGCACGTATGACTATTTATGGAATACATGCCTACATTACAATGATGAATTGGAGCTAGTTCTATATCACCCTATGTTATAACTATTGCTTGAGGAATCGCATCCGGCATAATTATCCATCATTGATCCATTGCCTGCGAGCTTTTCACATATTGTTCTTCGCTTATTTACTTTTCCATTGCTACTGTTACAACTACTACAAAAACCCCAAAACATTTATCTTTACTTTGCTACCGCTACTATTATTACCATACCACTTTTGCTACTAAACACTTTGCTGCATACTAAGTTATCCAGGTGTGGTTGAATTGACAACTCAACTGCTAATACTCAAGAATATTCTTTGGCTCCCCTTGTGTCAAATCAATAAATTTGGGTTGAATACTCTACCCTCGAAAGTTGTTGTGGTCCCCTATACTTGTGGGTTATCAAGACTAATTTCTGGCGCCGTTGCCGGGGAGCATAGCTCTATTCTCTGAGTCACTTGGAATTTATATCTGTTGATCACTATGAAGAACTTGAAAGACGATCGAACTACTATTTTGCCCTCAACTACGAGGGGAGGTAAGGAACTTCCATCTAGCTCTGCACTAGATTCTCCTTCCATTATAAGTAAGCTTGCGACACCTAAACCTGCTACTGCTATGAATTCTGATATGTCGCATGTTATTGATGATGCCACTTCTGCTATGAATGATGAAACTACTTCTGTGCGAGATACTACTTTGCCATTAGGTGAATTTCTAGATGAACAACTTGCTAGATTTAGGGGGAATGAAAATATTGAAGAACCTATTATTGATGATAGTGATGATGAAGGTCCCCCCAACGATTATGTTTTACCTGTTGTTCCTAAGGGTTATGTTATGCATGAAACAGCTGCTATGGAAATTCTTGCCTGCAATGATAGAAATGATCTTAAGAAATTATTAGCTAAATGGAAGCAGCAGTCTCTTAATGCTAGAATGAAACCCGACCCTACTTTTGCTACTTCACCTATCTGTGTTACTGATAAGGATTATGAATTCTCTGTTGATCCTGATATTATTACTGTAGTTGAATCTGATCCTTTTTATGGCCTTGAATCTGAAACTGTTGTGGCACATCTTACCAAGTTGAATGATATAGCCACCCTGTTTACTAATGGTGAGAAGTCCCGCTATTTATATATCCTTAAGATATTTCCGTTCTCATTAAAGGGTGATGCTAAGACTTGGTATAATTCTCTTGCTCCTGTTTGTGTGCATAGTCCCCAGGATATGATTTATTACTTCTCTGCTAAATATTTCCCTGCTCATAAGAAACAAGCTGCCTTGCGGGAAATATATAATTTTGGGCAAATCAAAGAAGAGAGTCTCCCACAAGCTTGGGGGAGGCACCTAGTTTTTCTAAAAAGAAGAAGAAGAAAAACGATAGAACTTTGCATGCTTTTAGTGAACCTATCGTATACACACCTGAGAACCCCAATGATATTTCTATTTCTGATGCTGAAACACAATCAGGTGATGAACATGAACCTAGTGATAATGTTAATGATAATGTTCATGTTGATGCTCAACCTAGCAAAGACAATGATATACAGATTGAACCTGCTGTTGATCTTGATAACCCACAATCAAAAAATCAACGTTATGATAAGAGAGATTTTGTTGCTAGGAAGCATGGTAAAGAAAGAGAACCACGGGTTCATAAACCCATGCCCTTTCCTCCTAAACCATCCAAGTCGAAGGATGATGAGGATTTTGAGCGCTTTGCTGAAATGATTAGACCTATTTTCTTACGTATGCGCTTAACTGATATGCTTAAAGTAAATCCTCATGCTAAGTATATGAAGGATATGATCACAAATAAAAGAAAGATACCGGAAGCTGAAACTTCCACCATGCTTGCTAATTACACTTTTAAGGGTGGAATACCAAAGAAACTTGGAGATCCGGGTGTACCAACTATACCATGCTCTATTAAAAGAAATTATGTTAGAACTGCTTCATGTGATCTTGGAGCCGGTGTTAGTGTTGTGCCTCTCTCTTTATATCGTAGACTTGAATTGAATAAGTTGACACCTACTGAAATATCTTTGCAAATGGCCGATAAATCAACTGCTATACCTGTCGGTATTTGTGAGGATGTGCCTGTTGTGGTTGCAAATGTCACTATCTTAACGGACTTTGTTATTCTTGATATTCCCGAGGACGATAGCATGTCTATTATTCTTGGTAGACCTTTTATTAATACTGCAGGGGCTGTTATTGATTGCAAAAAAGACAATGTCACTTTTCATGTTAATGGTAATGATCATACGGTACACTTTCCGAGGAAACAATCTCATGTTCATAGCATCAATTCTATTGAAAAAGTTCCAACTATCATTTTTGGAGGTTTTGAATTTCCTCTCCCTACTGTCAAGAAAAAGTATGATATTCTTATTGTTGGGGATTTTCATATCCCCATTGAGGTAACTTAGTGTTATTCGAAATTTCTCCGGTTCCGTGTTATTCGGAATGAGTTTGTTAACAAGATTTGATCAACCTTGTTAGTGGGTTCATTTTGATGATCACGAGATGGATGAAACTAGAAGGCACAACCTTCTGTACCCTCTTTTGACTTTCTGTTATTTAGATTAAATAAAGTAAAAATAGTATTATCCGTCTATTTTTTGAATTATTCGTGTATTAAAAAATAGTCTGAAAATAAAAGTGCTCCAAATGCCCTGCAAATTTAGTATGATTTTTTCAGGAATATTTGAGGATTTTAGGCACTGAAAACACTGCAAAAGGGGCAAGCACCAGGCCACGAGAGAGGAGGGCGCGCCCCCTGTCTCGTGGGCCCCTGGTGGCTCCCCTCCACTTATGCCAACACCCACACACTTCATCTTCTACCAAAAAAATCCCCATCCAGCTCAAGACCGAGTTCTAGCTCGTTTTGCTGCGATTTTCGATCTCTTAGCTCAAAGCTCCATTCACAAAACTGCTTTGGGAGATTGTTGCTTGGTATGTGACTCCTCCATTGGTCCAAATAGTTTTTGTTCTAGTGCTTTATTCATTGCAAATTTTTGCTGCATGGGTGACCATGTTCTTGAGCTTGCATGTTAAATTTTTGAGGTCCCAAGCAATTCCAATGCATGATATAGGCTCTAGGCACTTGTAGGAGTAGTTGCTATCAATCTTGTTTAGTTTTATTCACTTTTATTTTGAAGTTACTATAATTTCAGAAATTTTTAGAAAAAGAAATATGTTTAGAAGAATGTACCAAGGTGGTTCCTCGGCAGAGAAAGGGCCAAGGATTGCAATATGTGAACAAGATGTTAATTTGCCGAGGGACGCAAATGTACGGGCTTGCGAGTGGCCATCCGATGATTTTATGGTTGAAGCAGGCTTCAAGGGAGAATTTGACGCGTATGTGCGTAATGCTGAACTTGAGGACTTCTTACAAGATAAGTGTCCTCAATATTATCAATTGACTGATTCCTTTGTGCGGAGGTTCGAATATATTTCTTTGCGTAATTCTCCCAGTGTTGTGTTTGATATTTATGATACATCTTATACCATGGATTTAGAGGATTTCACAACTGCTTGCAAACTCCCGCAGTGGGGTAATATTAATAATCCTCCCAAATCTGAAGTTAGAGATTTTCTTGCTAGTATTACTGTGGGGGAATCTAGGGACGTAACACAAGCTACCATAGGGAGCATCCATTTTCCTGCTATACATTACTTTGCTCTCTTTATTGGTAGATGCATTAACGGTAAGGACGAAGTTTGTCACATGTGTGCTCCCGATCTTTGTGTCCTCAAGAGTGTTGTGTCAGGTTATAGAGGTTATAACTTGGGGGAACGGCCCGTCAGCGCCTCCACCAATGCCAATTGTCGACCTGCAGCGTATCGGGGCACGCTTGCGCATTGCACCTGAGAAGATCTCCAAGGATCAGCTTGAGGCTGACCTGTCTACCTCCACCTGCAGCAAGGGTTCTGATGAATAGTGGCTCTGGGTGTTTCCTTGGTTTATGGCGTACCACTATAAATGCCTTTTATCTGCTCTTTTATTTCCTGCTTGGACTCTACCTTCTTTGTGTAGCTGGTCAGTGTAGGTCATTGGATGATCTACTTTTGCTGCTCTTTTTTTGGTTTGTAATGAATCAGACAGGGTTTACAGATTGGAAAGTTTTATGTTGGAATGTGTGTGGTCTTAATTCTGAAGCACGACAATTAGCGGTTAAGCAGCAGATTGATGAAAGTGGTTGCTCAGTTGTTTGTCTGCAAGAAACGAAGTGCATGCATATTGATCATAGATTCATTAGGAAATTCTGTCCTCGGCGTTTTGATAATTTTTGCTATGTACCTTCGGAGGGTGCATCGGCCGGTATGATCGTCATTTGGAATTCTGCTTTCTTCAAAGGAAAATTAATTGAAGCAAGGCGATATGGTATTCTTATGGAATTCCGCTCAAAGCATACTTCTGAAATCTGGATGCTCGTGTCTGTTTATGGTCCATGTCAGGGTCCATCTAGAGAGGATTTTGTGCAATGGTTATATAATCTTGATATTAACCCTGATGATAATTGGTTGTTGTTAGGTGACTTTAATTTCATGCGATCGTTGGAAAATCGTAACCTTCCTGGGGGTAATGTCAGCGATATCTTTCTTTTTAACGAAGTGATTGGCCATCTGGGTCTCGTTGAGTTACCAATTAAGGGACGGCAGTTTACCTGGTCGAATATGGAAACTGATCCTTTACTTGAACAGATAGACTGGTTTTTTACCTCAGTTGCATGGACCACGGATCATCCTAACACGCTTGTTCTTCCCCTTGCACGCAGGCCTCCAATCATGTCTCGTGTGTGGTCTCAATTGCTACTGCTATTCCTAAGGCTAAAATTTTTCGCTTTGAAAAATACTGGATTGACTTGCCTGGGTTTTATGATTGTGTTGATCAAGTTTGGAGCAAGCCTGGGGCCAGACCCTCGGGTGCTCTGAATATTTCCTCTAAATTTAAAGCTCTACGGTCTGCTCTCCAGAAATGGCACATGAATTTATCCACAATTAAGGCGTTAATTTCTGATTGTAACAAGGTGATTCTCTTCTTTGATGAGTTGGAGGAGATCAGGCCGTTGTCAAGGCCGGAGTTTAATTTCAGGCGGATAGTTAAGTTGCATTTGGAGGATATTTTGCACTGGCAATATATTTACTAGAAGCAATGTTGGTTGGTGAGGAAAATTCGAAGTTTTTCCATGCAATGGCCACGGAAAGGTACAGGAGAAATACAATTTCCTCAATCAAGAATGCTAATGGAGATGTGGTCACCGATCATCATCAACTTGCGACCATGTTCTGGGCTGATTTTAATCAAAGAATAGGTAATGCCAAAGGAATTACTATGGGTTTTGACTTGGACACATTAATTGAGAGAATTGATGGTCTTGAGGAACTTTCCCAGCCTTTCACTGATTCCGAGGTTGATCTTGTCATTAAGGGCATGCCTCCCGACCGCGCCCCTGGCCCAGATGGTTTTTTGGGGTTGTTTCTTAAGAGGTGCTGGCCAATCCTTAAGGAGGATTTCATGCAACTTTTGAAGGAGTTTTATGAGGGTAATTGCAACCTGGAATGTCTGAACACCTCTTTAATTACTCGGATACCTAAGAAGCTTAGCCCTGAAGTGGTCGGAGATTTTCGGCCTATCTCTTTGACCAACACGTGCTTAAAATTTCTGACTAAGTTGCTTGTGAATCGACTTCAGAAAGTGATTCTTCGATGCATCCATCGTAATCAATATGGTCTTCTCCGGTATCAGTCTATTCAAGATTGCCTCGCTTGGTGTTTCGAGTATATTCATCAATGCAAGGCCTCCAAGCGGCCAATTGTCCTGCTGAAACTGGATTTTACGAAGGCTTTTGACACGATCGAGCATGACCTAATTCTCAAAATTTTGCAATGCAAGGGCTTTGACTCTCGGTGGACTGGTTGGATCAATAATATTTTGTCGTCGGGTTCTTCTTCGGTCCTTCTTAATGGCGTGCCCGGAAAGCATTTTGTATGCAAATCTGGTGTGCGGCAGGGGGATCCTCTCTCACCATTGCTTTTCGTGATTGCAGTTGACTTACTGCAATCTGTCATTAATGAGATGTGCTCCAAGAATATTCTATCTCTGCAAATCCCAACCAACTCCAATGATTACCCAATTGTGCAATATGCCGAGGACACATTAATTGTTCTGCCTGCGATTGATGAGCAGCTCGTGGCCTTCAAGGAAATGCTTGTCACATTTGCTAAGTCTATTGGTTTGTGTGTTAATTTTAGTAAGTCCTCCCTCATTCCTATAAATATGTCTGATGAGGAGGGCACCAGAGTTGCCTCTCTGCTGGGATGTGATGTTGGCACAATGCCTTTCACATACCTTGGATTGCCTATGGGTACTTCTAGACCCACCATTTACGATCTGTTGCCTCTGGTCGATCGCATTGAGCGCCGTTTACCCGCCTCATCATGCTTGCTTAACCAAGGAATCTGTTTGCAGCTTCTTCAGTCTGTGTTGTGCTCCATGCATATATATTTTTTGTGCACTTTACACCTTCCTAAAGGAATTATTCAGCAGTTAGAGCGGATCATGTGACAATGTATGTGGCGAGGCAACACGGATAATCCACGTCAGTCTCTTGCCGCATGGGATCTAGTTTGTCTCCCTAAGGTTTCTGGTGGTTTGGGTGTTCTTAATTTGACCATCCAATGAGGCATTACTTCTTAAGCATCTATTCAAGTTTTTCAACAAAGTGGATGTGCCTTGGGTATCTTTAATTTGGGATTCATATTATGCTTTGTCTCCACCTCAAAGCACGCAGATTTGTGGTTCTTTTTGGTGGCGTGACGTCATGCGGTTATATCCCAATTTTTGCAAACTAGCTATCCCTCATGTCCACGCTGGGGACACAGTGCTTTTTTGGCTCGACCGATGGCAACTGGGTAATCGTGCGGTCTTGTTGCATGAATGTTTCCCGAGGCTTCGCTCTTTTGCTATTGATGAGGCAATCATAGTTAAGGTTTTTTTGGAGCAGCCGGATATCTTGGAGCACTTTCATCTGCCTCTATCGCAAGAGGCCTACTCAGAATTAACTCAACTACAAGCCCTCCTGCCTTTGATCAACCTGGATGTTGGGAGCAAGGATATTTGGAAGTGGCCTTTGAAGTCTGGTGACTTTAGGGCCAAGTTATATTATGACTCTTGCTTCACGCACATTGTGGTTGACCCCATTTTCAAGTGGATTTGGAAGTGTGCATGCACCCTAAAGCTAAAAGTTTTTGGTTGGCTTCTGCTAATGGATCGTTTGAATACCAGGGACATGATGCAATGTCGGCAGTGGATCATCCAGGATGATACTTGTGTGCTTTGCAACCTTGCACATCATGAGGATCGGGCCCATCTTTTCTTCGCTTGCAACTTCAGCCAAAGGGTTTGGAACTATGTTGGGATATCTTGGACTGTCCTACCTAACCAAACCACTTATGATATGGCCCAAGCAGTTAGAAAGGATTTTGGTCTCCCTTTCTTCTCTGAGGTGTTTTTGTGGCTACTTGGAATATTTGGATTCAAAGGAATGGGAAGATCTTCAGAAATGAGCAGCCCTCATTTAGAGCTTGGAGGAGAAACATTATTCATGACATCTCTCTTCTCTCCCACAGGAGTCGGTGCAAATATAAGGATAGTCTTATGTCTTGGATAGCTAACCTTACCTAGTTTATTCTCTTGTAAGTATTTTATTATTCCTATACAGTTGTAAAGTTGTAACTTCAACTCTTTTTATTATTTAATAAAAGACTGTGAGGCTGTTGCCTTGCAGTACATAGTCAAAAAAATAACTTGGGGGCAATAGTTGCACGTAGGTTGCATAATAATAATAAGAAGGGAGATTTCTTTGGAGGGATTTATGCAACCCGTGTGGCTAATTTTCTTAATATAGCTCCACGAGAGGGGCACATGATTGTACCTCCTGTTTATTTGGATAAAGAACCTATGTTTGATCATCATTTTCTTGAGAGGAATGAACAATTCCTCCATTATCGACTAACCTTTAACAGACGCAACTACGTCCCTGTTACTCTTCCTGCTCCCTACCTTTTTGATTATCAGGAAAAAGGAAGATATGTTGTCACCAGGGAAGAAGCCACTGAATATGAGAGTGGAATGGAGGAAGCTCACCAACACACTGCTGCTCGGGTGGTGGTTGCCTCTGCATCTCAGTACTACCCCGGTTACTCTTATGGATATCAGCCAGGCGGTCATTGGTATTAGACCAACTTAGGCAAAAAGCCTAAGCTTGGGGGAGTACGTATTTCTCACCGACTTTACATTCATTATCACACACTAGTCGTCGGTGCTCACACTCTTTCATTGTATTATCCATGTTAGTTTAAATTTCTTTTTCTAGCTTTCTTCTTGTGTGTTTGTTAAACCTTAAAAAACCAAAAAAATTAGTTAGTTTAATTTCCTCTGCTTGTAGTAGAAATTAAAATGAAAACCCAAAAAGATTTCTTGTTCTTGTTTTACTTGTTGGGAGCTTTCCCGTGTAAATAGTTTTATTTTCTTTTCTTTCTTTTCAGGGTCGAGAAGACTATATTGAAAATGCTTAGTGGCTCTTATATGCATGATTGTTTATTTAACTTTGAGCCCATATTACTTGTCTTCTCTCTTGAGTTGAATGCTTGCAGATTCCAACTTAGTCCAATGCACGTGCACTCTTATTATTATACACATCGTTCGGTCGTGCCAGTGAAAGGCAATAATGACGATATATGATGGACATATTGGGATGAGAAAAGCTGGTATGAACTCGACCTCTCTTGTTTTTGTAAATATGACGATCCATCGTTCCTGAGTCAGCTATTATGAAGTAAACATATTTGCAATGTCATTTAGAGATTATAGTTGCTTGTGCCATGCTTGATTAGCTATGAGTTATAATTGTTTACCTTGCGTGCCAACATGCTATTAGAATGATTATGATGTGGTATGATGGGATGGTATCCTCCTTTGAATGTATTAAGTGACTCGACTTGGCACATGTTCACGCATGTAGTTGAATCAAATCAACATAGCCTTCATGATATTTATGTTCATGGTAGATTATATCCTACTCATGCTTGTACTCAGTGTAAATTAATCTTAATGCGTGTTTACGACTCTTGTCGCTCTCCCAGTTGGTCGCTTCTCAGTCTTTTGCTAGCCTTCACCTGTACTAAGTGGGAATACTGCTTGTGCATCCAAACTCCTTAAACCCCAAAGTTGTTCCATATGAGTCCACCATACCTTCCAATATGCGGTATTTACCTGCCGTTCCAAGTAAATTTGTATGTGCCAAACTCCAAACCTTCAAATGAAATTCTGTTTTGTATGCTCGAGCAGCTCATGTTTCAACTAGGGCTGCCTATATCTTCCATGCTAGGTGGGTTATTCTCAAGGGGAGTGGACTCCGCTCCTCATTCACGAGAAAGGGCCGGTAACCGGGATGCCCAGTCCCATGATCCAAAAAGATCAAAGCAAATCAAATTAATTAAACAAACTCCCCCAGGGCTGTTGTATGTTGGAGGCACTCGCTGTTTCGAGCAAGCCATGGATTGATGCTTGTTGGTGGTTGGGGGAGTATAAACCTTTACCATTCTGTTTAGGAACTGCCTATAATGCATGTAGTATGGAAGATACAGCCATCTCATAGTTGTTGCATTGACAGCAAAAGTATGCCTCTCAAAATGTTATTCAATCTCTATTTTAAAATCGAGCCTTGGCACCTCTACAAATCCCTGCTTCCCTCTGCGAAGGGCCTATCTATTTACTTTTATGTTGAGTCATCATCCTTCTTATTAAAAGCACCCGCTGGAGAGCACACTGTCATTTGCATTCATTATTATTGATTTATATTGGGTATGACTTGACTGGATCTCTTTTACCATGAATTACAATGTTTAGTCAGTCTTTGATCTTTAAAGGTGCTCTGCATTTATGCTCTGCGGTCTCAGAAAGGGCTAGCGACATACCATTTTTTATATCATGTTATGATTATTTTGAGAAAGTGTTGTCGTCCGAGTTTTATTATTATAGCTCGCTAGCTGATTATGTTATTGATATGAGTAATTGTGAGACCTATGTGTTATTTTTAGTATGGTTAGTTCATAATATTTGCTGAAACTTGAATGCTGGTTTTTCATGTTACAACAACAAGAGCAACAGAGTTTGTAAAAGTTTTTCTTTATCACTTTCAGTTTATCAACTGAATTGCTTGAGGACAAGCAAGGGTTTAAGCTTGGGGGAGTTGATACGTCTCCAACGTATCTACTTTTCCAAACACTTTTGCCCTTGTTTTGGACTCTAACTTGCATGATTTGATTGAAACTAACCCGGACTGACGCTGTTTTCAGCAGAACTGCCATGATGTTGTTTTATGTGTAGAAAAGAAAAGTTCTCGGAATGTCCTGGAAATCCACAGAGGCACTTTTTAGAATTAATAAGAATTTTTGGCGAAAGAATGAAGGCCAGGGGGCCCAC
>NC_057801.1:78790827-78794419 GCF_018294505.1 Triticum aestivum | reverse complement strand
CTCGTGGGCCCCCTGGACACTTCCCGACCTCAACTCCAACTCCATATATACCGTCTCGGGGAGAGAAAAATCAGAGAGAAAGTTTCATCGTGTTTCACGACACGGAGCTGCCGCCAAACCCTAATCTCTCTCGGGAGGACTGATCTGGAGTCCGTTCGGGGCTCCGGAGAGGGGGATTCGTCGCCGTCGTGATCATCAACCATCCTCCATCACCAATTTCATGATGCTCACCGTCGTGCGTGAGTAATTCCATCGTAGGCTTGCTGGACGGTGATGGGTTGGATGAGATTTACCATGTAATCAAGTTAGTTTTGTTAGGGTTTGATCCCTAGTATCCACTATGTTCTGAGATTGATGTTGCTATGACTTTGCTATGCTTAATGTTTGTCACAAGGGCCCGAGTGCCATGATTTCAGATCTGAACCTATTATGTTTTCATGAATATATGTGTGTTCTTGATCCTATCTTGCAAGTCTATAGTCACCTATTATGTGTTATGATCCGACAACCCCGAAGTGACAATAATTGTGATACTTCTCGGTGATGACCGTAGTTTCAGGAGTTCATGTATTCACTATGTGTTAATGCTTTGGTCCGGTTCTCTATAAAAAGGAGGCCTTAATATCTCTTAGTTTCCGTAAGGACCCCGCTGAATACAGGAGGGTAGGACAAGATGTCATGCAAGTTCTTTTCCATAAGCACGTATGACTATTTACGGAATACATGCCTACATTACATTGATGAATTGGAGCTAGTTCTATATCACCCTATGTTATAACTATTGCATCAGGAATCGCATCCGGCATAATTATCCATCATTGATCCATTGCCTACGAGCTTTTCACATATTGTTCTTCGCTTATTTACCTTTCTGTTGCTACCGTTACAACTACTACAAAAACCCAAAAACATTTATCTTTACTTTGCTACCGCTACTATTATTACCATACCACTTTTGCTACTAAACACTTTGCTACAGATACTAAGTTATCTAGGTGTGGTTGAATTGACAACTCAACTGCTAATACTCAAGAATATTCTTTGGCTCCCCTTGTGTCAAATCAATAAATTTGGGTTGAATACTCTACCCTCGAAAGTTGTTGTGATCCCCTATACTTGTGGGTTATTAGCGCATGCATTTCGACGGATCCAAGATGGGACTCGGCTTGGGGGCCGGCATCATACTGTCGTCCCCGAAGGGCGACCAGCTCCGCTACGCGCTCCAGATCCACTTTGCCGCCTCCAACAACGTCGCCGAGTACGAAGCCCTTGTGCACGGCCTCCGGCTCGCCAAGGAACTCGGCATCTAGCGCATCCTGTGCAACGGCGACTCGGACCTGGTGGTGCAGCAGCTCCGGCGAGTGGGACGCCCGCGACTCCAACATGGCAAGCTACCGCTTCCTCGTCCAGAAGCTGTTTGGATCCTTCGAGGGCTGCGAGTTCCTCCACGTCCCGCGCGCGGAGAACAAAGTGGCTGACACGCTCGCCAAGATCGCCTTGACCTGATAGTCCATCCCGTCCAGCGTCTCCCTCGAGCACCTGCGCAAGCCGTCCGTCAAGCCATCGCCAGACTCCGAGGCCATCCACGTTCTAGACGACCCGGACGCAACTCAACCCGGCCCGGGGGCTGCTGAACCCGGCTCGGGGGCTGCTCAGATCAACCCGGCCACCATCGCCCAGGACTCGGCCATTGCCATCCCCGAGCCGGGGGCTGCTTAACCCAGCTCGGGGGCTGCCGACTCGGAACCTACCCTGGTGGCCGTCTTCACCATGGTTACGGCTCCGTCTTGGGCCCTCCCAATATCAGAATTCCTGGAAAGCGGGGTTCTCCCCATGGACGAGACCATAGCCCGGCAAGTGCAGCGCCGGGCGTCCGCCTACAGCATCATCAACAACGAGCTCATCAAGCACAGCTCCACCGGCGTGTTCCAGCGCTGTGTCGAGCAGGAACAGGGCATCGACATCCTCCTCGACATACACCAGGGCGAATGCGGGCACCATGCCATGTCGCGATCCCTGGTGGCCAAGGCGTTCCGCCACGGTTTCTACTGGCCCACGGCCCTCCAAGATGTTGAGTCACTCGTTCTCAAGTGTGAGGGGTGCCGGCGCTTCAGCAAACGCAGCCACAAGCCGGCGTCAGCACTCTGCACCATTCCGATCGCCTGGCCCTTCACGGTCTGGGGACTCGACATGGTGGGACCCTTCAAAACCGCTCGAGGCGGCATGACGCACCTACTGGTGGCAGTGGACAAGTTCACCAAGTGGATCGAGGCACAGCCAATCAAGAAACTGGACGGGCAACAGCCGTTCGGTTCATCAAGGACATAGCGGTGCGCTACAGCATGCCGAACAGCAGCATCACGGACAACGGCACCAACTTTGCCAAGGGCGCGCTCGAGCAATACTGCTCTGTCTCCGGCATCCGCCTCGACCTGGCCTCCGTTGCACATCCGCAGTCCAACGGGCAGGTCGAGCGGGCCAACAGACTCATCCTGTCCGGTGTCAAGCCACGACTCGTCGAGCCACTCATCCGCTCACCCGGCAGCTGGCTTGACAAGTTACCGGCCGTTCTCCGGAGTCTCCGCACCACGCCGAATCGGTCGACCGGGTTCACCCTATTCTTCCTCGTCTATGGAGCCGAAGCGGCCATCCCGACCGACATCGAGTTCGACTTGCCGTGCGTCGTGATATACACCAAAGCCGAAGCCAGAGAAGCCCGTGAAGATGGCGTCAACCTGCTCAAAGAAGCACGCCTCCTGGAGCTCAGCCGTTCGGCCATCTACCAGCAAGGCCTGAGGCACTACCACAGCAAGAAGATCAAGCCCCTCGCATTTAGCAAGGGCGACCTCGTCCTCCGATTCGTGCAAGAGCAAGTAGGCCAGCACAAGTTGTCCCCTCCATGGGAGGGCCCATTCATCATGAGCAGGGCCTTGCGCGATCGCAACGCCTACTACCTCATTGACGCACACAAATCAAAGAAGTGCAAGAAAGACACCGCCGGCGAAGAAACGACCCGGCCGTGGAATGTGGAACTCCTCCGCTCGTTTTATAGTTAGCCACACGAGTGTATGTATCGTCGACTTTTGTAAACGCATGAAACTATGGGGCTCCCGAACGAGACTCGGGGGCTGCCTTTTGCCGACCAATTTATTGTGTCCCTACTTTTTTGCATCACTATGCCACTGAACCCGGCCACCAGTCCGACCCGCTCGACCCGGGGGCTCGGGGGCTGGCCGGCTCGATCGCCACCCCACCACCTTACTTGGTGATTCCAGATACAGTTAGGATGCCACGGTCCCCCACTTCTCCCTAAAGCCACAGATCCAGCTTCAGTTGTCGGCTGGCAAGCACAACGGGCCAGAGCTCCTTTACGCTTCATACACTAAGTCAAAGGCTGCCGGTCGATCAACTCGGCCTGCCACTCAGAAAATAAACAGCCGCACGACCGGCTGCTCGCAAACCGGCTTCGTCGGATTGCCGCCAGCCGGCCCAGTGGGTGTTTCGCTCGCGCTCAACGTTTTGAAGGGCCCAAGTCCTGCGCACTCCTCTCGAAGAACCGAACTCCTTGTCACGGACTGGAGCCTCGGCCGTC
>NC_057801.1:78770118-78790536 GCF_018294505.1 Triticum aestivum | reverse complement strand
AAAGGAAAAGCGCAAGAAATCGGTCCAAAAACGGAAGGCAAAAGCAAAAACACTCACGACATTTACACACAAATATTTAAAAGGCCCACAGCCCGAGTTCATTACACCCTAAAACCCCCAGGTTTGGCGAGGCACCGGTGTCCTCCTCGGCACCCCCATCATGGTAGACACCCGTCTCCTCAGAGCTCCCCTCCGGATCATGGAGAAGCAAGCCGTAGTCATCGCCATCCACGACCCTGCCATCTTCCGTCCGCTCTGGGTGGAACTCGTCGTGGAAGGCAAACTTAGCGATGTAGCTGGCCCGGGAGGCAATCCAGCCGGCTTGCTCCTGCAAGAGCTGCTTCGAGCCGGCCCGCTGGCCCATCAGCATGTCCAGATGCTGGTCCAGATGCCAAGACAGCGCGAACCGAAGCGCCGGCACGAGCGGCGGAGACACGCCACTTGTGAAGCCGGCCCGGCCCCATCTCCAACCAACGCGCCAGGCACGTGAAGCTGCTCGGCTCGACGGAGTCCGGCCAAATGGCCACTGTCATCGCGGTGCCGGCCTGGGACAGCCGCCCGATCAGTGTCCCCAAGACCCACAGGTGGGCCTTAGCGGCGGCGATGATTTCCGGGAAGGTCCACGCCACCCGCGGGTCTGTTCCGGATCCAACGACTCTGGTTGGGTTGTGCTGAAAGCGGACGGCTTCCTCCGCCAGCCGTTGCGTCTCCGGGAAGGCACCTGCCACAAAAGGCGAAGCATGTCAGAAGAAGGACAACAAGGACGAAAGGCCGGATCCCGACCCGGCAAAATACAAGAAAAGCACTTACTGGAGAAGGACTCTTCCAGGTGATGCGCTTCGAGCAACGTACCACGCCGCTCCCGTTTAATGGCGCGGGTGCGCTCCTGGAGCGCCCTCTCCAGATCGACCGCCTTGGCAAGGGCCGCCTTTAGCTCGGCGTCCTTGTCATCGACTGCCTTCTCGGCCACCTCGTGACGACGGGCCTCGTCCTGACGGGCCCCCTCAGTCGTGGTAACCTGCCCCCGCAGGCGATCCACCTTGGCCTGGAGCCGGCCCTTGTCGTCGGCCAGATGGCCGCGCTGCTAGCCCGCCTCGACCAGGGCATGCTGCGCCTCCACCACCTTGGCGGCTTCCGCCTTAAGAAACTCCACCTCGGCCACGAGGCGGCTCTTGTGACCTGTCAGTTTCTCATGCAGCTAGTTGGCCTCGTCGAGAGACCGCCGGGCCGCGGCCGCCTCCGCCCTCGCCTGTGCCGCCTCGACGCCAAGACGGCCGGTGTTGACAACGAGCCGGTCATAGTGATGACCAGCCCGGAGCAGACAAGTCCGCCAGGACAGCACCTCGGCTGCGAAAAACAAGGATTCAGCGAATGAGAAAGCAAGACTTAAGATTTGGCCCAACTGTTACACAGTTGGCCCGAATCTCGGGGGCTACACCCAGTGGGTGCGCTAGCACGCCCCCACTAGAAATGAGCACGAAGATACCTGCGGCGACGCGAAGCTCCTCCTCCTTGGCGGCGAGCTGCTCCTTGAGCTCCCGGTACTTGCCCAGGACACGGTTGAAGGCGCCGACCCAGTAGGCGTCGAGTTGCTGAAGAAGGCAGAAATCAGAACAAGGACAACGCTCTAAAGATTCGACCCAACTACTATGTAGTTGGCCCGAACCTCGGGGGATACACCTAGTGGGTGCGCTGGTGTGCCCCCACAAAGAAGAAATTGCGAAAAGAAAAGGCTTACCAGAACGGCGCGCTCCAGGTCACGCGTCCGCTCCACCTCGGCCTGGGCGAAGGCCTCGAGCCGGTCCGTCCGGCCGCGCGGGCGGCGGCTGACGGCGTCCATCGCCGCCTCCTCCTGGGTCTGAGGCCCGAAGACCACGGTGCCTAGCTCCCCGCTGGCTGGTGGCGCGGCGGCCCGGCGTCCTCCCTACCGGGGCACCAAGGCATGCTCCCCGCTGGCCGCTCCCGACGCGGCCAGCACCTCGTCCGACGCCCTCTCCAGTGTCGTCAACGACCCGGACGCCGCGACGCCCTGCATCTCCGCCTCCGGTCCGGACGCCGGGACGACCTGCCGCGCCACCACCGGCCTAGCTATCGGGGTGGCCTCCGGCACTGCCGCCCGCGGTGAATCCTCCAACACAGGCGGTGCCTCCTCCAAGACGGCGCCGCCTCCACCGCCATCAGCCCCCGCTCGCTCGACAATGTCGACCCGCGGTGGGGTATCATCCTCCACCTCCATGACCCCCCGGTCGAAGATCACCACCTCAGCCCAGCCTTCACGGCCGCGCTCCCTCACCGACGACGGCTCGAAGACCGTCACTGCCAGCACCATGCCCTCCCACATCTCGCGCCAAGCTGGCTCCGTGCCGGCTCGCGCCCATGCCGCCACCACGTCAGTCCAAGCCCGGACCGACGCTGCCTCCAGCTCCGCCTCGGTCCTATTCATGTCCCGCCAGGCCAAGCCCTCGACATCGTTCGGGTCCAGGCCGAGGTCCGAGTCGGCCCGTCCCTCTGCCTCGACCTGGTTGACGAGGTCGGACCGGCTCCTGTGGAATGCGGTCCCTTCGGCGGCCGCCGCCGCCCTCGCCAGCGCGATTGGCGACCTAAAGAAAAAGACAGAAGGAGCAAAAAGAAACAAGGCTAGCTCGACAATCTGGATGCGTACGGGAGATGAAGCTTACCCCGACAAGACCAGGACCGGGGTTGGCCTCCCATGCCCAGCACCGCACTTACTCTTGGCCGGCCTCCCAGACCCGGCCAGGTCTGCCATGGGCTTCGGGGCCCGAGGCCGCGACGCGACACTGTCCTTCCCGTGCGGGTGGCTCGGCGCCGCCTCACGCGAAGACCCGGCTCCGCCCACATCGCCGCCTCCCCCACCCAACACCACTACACCAACAACTGGCGTCAGCATCGCCCGTACCATGCCGCGGTCAGCAACTCAAGATACATGAAGAAAAATACAAGACTTACGCGCACCACACCCAGCGCTGGTGTCGGCCTCGGCCTCCTCCTCCCTGCCGTGGGCCATGGGCTCTTCTGGCACCACCGGCACCACCTGCGATGGAGCCCGGGCGTAAGGATGCCGGATCGCGTTCAGAAGCACCTCCTGCATCGCATCAGGACGGACGAGAAGGTGCGCAGCAGCAAAGTAAGGCGACCAGACACTCACCTGTGGCACCGGGTTCGACTCGCTGTACGGCACCTTGCCGAAGCACCAGTCCTCCCCAAGGTTGGCCTTCGAGATATCGTTCACGTGGCGCGCGATCTGCTCCGCTGTCAGCCGCGTCGACCCCATGTGGTTGGGGTCTTGAAGGCCGACCATCTCGCCAATCAGACAGGAGCACCTCTGCAGCGGGAGGACCCGGCGCATGATGAACGCGGCGATGAGGTCATTACCGGTGAGCCCCTCCTGTGTCCTCATCACCGTCACCCGCTCGCAGAGATTGAGAATCTCCTGCGACGGGCGCCTAGGTGAGTAGCCCCAGTTTATCTTCGCCCGCGGCGGCGCGATGGCGAAGGTCGGAAGATTGATGCGGTCCGCACCCAAGTTGCGGACGTAGAAGAAGGATTTCTGCCTTTTCTTGGCAAAATCCTCCAGCGGGATCTTGGGGAAGTCCGCCCCCGACTGCTTCGAGATGACGGCGATGCCGCAGTCAGTGAACTCTCCGGCCGACGGGCCCTGCTGCATCAGGGAGAAGAAGCGCGCCCAGAGGTCGATCGTGGGCTCGACCCCCAGGTACCCCTCACAGAGGGTGATGAAGCCGGAGAGCTGGACGATGGCGCCGGCCCCAAGATGATGCGACTGGAGCCCGAAGAACTCCAGGAACATGCGGAAGAAGGTGCTCGCCGGCAGCCCAAATCCGCGCTCGAAGTGCGTGAGGAAGACCGCGCGCTCCAACTCCTCGGGCTGCGGCCTATGCTCGCTGTGCGGCAGGCGCCACGACGCCCAAAGATGGGTGATGTCCTCGGTGGTGACATTTGAACCCATCCAACAGCCCGACGGCAGTGCCATGATCGAAGGAAGCAGAAAGAAGATGGATGACGGAGGAGTTCTGCTCGGAGCAGCGGGCGCCGCAGTGCGTCGGCTGCAAAGAGCAGGGCAAGAACAAATAGGCAGGAAGGCGCATGCAAGAATGATGTCCGCCGCCCCCCTGCCCCTGATTTACAACCCTCGGTTTGAACGTGGGGGAGTGGGATCGTCTGCACGCGCCTGTTACACTACCCCGCAATAAGTGTGCACGTACACATGCAGTAACTACCCGAGGAAGAGCAACCGGCCCCCGGACGCCGCAATAAATTTGCGTGCGTGGGCCAATGGCGCGCGGTGGCGGGCCCCAGCCTGTCGCCTAGTCCCGTCAAGCGTGTGGCCTATTAGGCCCCTCCGACTTTCGGGCACCACGTGGCGCCTGCGTGAAGCCCGAGGGATTGCCCCAAGATTCGACGGACTCCTCGGTTCCCGCCATGGCCAGGATGCCGCGATCTAGTTTCCGAGAAAACCGGCACACAGTGGGTGTTGCGGGACCCGGCGCTCGCAGAATCCGCCTTGCTTAAGGGGGAAACTACGAAAGCCCACTCATCCGAAGACGGCGGACCTTCACAGCTTCGGGGACTACTGTCGGGGGAATGAACCCCGGGCAGGCAATGAAACCCGAATCCTTTTCAAAAACTACGGGGCCGGTGTCGGTGTCAAAACCGGCAGATCTCGAGTAGGGGATCCCAATCTGTGCATCAAGCCTGATGGTAACAGGAAGCAAGGGACACAGATGTTTACCTAGGTCCGGGCCCTCTCGGTGGAGGTAAAACCCTACTTCCTGCTTGATTGATATTGATGATATGGGTAGTACAAGAGTAGATCTACCACGAGATCGTAGATGCTAAACCCTTAGAGCTAGCCTATGATGGTATGATTGTAATTGTGATCGGCCTTCTAAGGACCAACCTCTCCGGTTTATATAGACATCGGAGAGGGCTAGGGATTACATGGAGTCGGTTACAAGAAAGGAAACACAATATCCAGATTGCCAAGCTTGCCAAGCTTGCCTTCTATGCAAAGGAGAGTCCTATCCGGACACTGGCCGAAGTCTTGAGTCTTGTATCTTCACGCTTCAATAGTCCGGACGTTATACACAGTCCGGCTGTCCGGATACCCCCTAATCCAGGACTCCCTCAGTAGCCCCTGAACCAGGCTTCAATGACGATGAGTCCGGTGCATAGTATTGTCTTCGGCATTGCAAGGAGGGTTCCCTCTCCGAATACTCCAAAGTACCTGCTATGATGAATAGTGTCCGGCCTCCAATCAATGTTGTGCTCCTCGGCTTCAGTGCCTCAGTAATGACCATCTCCATGTGTCGAGCGAATGCGAGGAGTCGTGGAATTTTTGCATTTGCCACCCTTGATCCTCCGGGCCAACCGTCTTTTTGAAGGGACGGGGATTCTCAGATCCAAACCTCACTCTCCCTCCCAAGGCTAGCATCCAACGGAGCGCTCGTGAAAAACCATTTCAGCATGGCCGGCCGTCGCAGCTCTTCTACTCGCCCTTCTCGTTCCAAGTCAGGGGATTGGGGAGAGTGTTCAGTTCCTCATAGCCATTTGGTAGAGTTACAAACCCAAGGGTTTCTCCCAGCGGCGTTCATGGTCCCCGTCCGAGCTGGAATAGCCACTTATAACGGAGGGGAACAAGCTGAGGGATCTCCTAACCCATCTTCGAAGGAGCGCATAAGCCTCATCCCGCATCTGCTGAGGGGCGTCGGGTTTCCTATCCACCCGTTTCTTCATGGGCTCCTGGAGTTCTACGGCCTCCAGTTACACAATCTTACCCTCGCCTCTATTCTGCACATAGCGGGCTATGTCGCCCTTTGCGAGCTGTTTTTAGGCTGCGAACCACACTTCGGATTATGAAGGAAGATGTTCTACCTCGTTCCCCGCACCCAAGGAGAGTCCCTATGTCAAGTGGGCGGGGCCGAAGTATGGCGCATCGCCGAGACCGGATACCTGTCCGGCACTCCTGAGAAGGCACCAGAAAACTGACCTTCAGAGTGGTTCTATATAAGTGACGTTCCCCTTCCGGATCCAGACCGGACAGGTCTCCCCAAGTTCAGCAACGCCCTGCCGAGGGCATGCCTAAGCTGGTGCCCCGAGGCCCTCAAAAAGAGGACACAAGGGAAATATACCTCCTGATGAATAGGATAAAGCTACTGGCCAAATCCGGACTGACCATAGTCAAGGTTATGGCGATATGCATAAAGCGGGGAATGCAACCGCTCCAATATCGGGGGAAGCCCATGTGGCATTTCAACAGGGAAGACGACGCCACCCGCTGCGGCCGTAAAGGTCCGGACTCCGCTGCCGCTTTGGCAAGGATATTGTCAGATTTGTACAACGGGGAAGAGGAGGAATTCCTTCGCATAAAAATGCGGGACAGATTCTCCATGTACAACCCCCCAGAGTGGGTAAGTTGCCATTCTTTTCCCTGCTTCACTTACTCTAGCGTTCTTCTGCTTAGGTTACTTGCATCAATGCTTCTGAGCAGGAACTGAGGAGGGCCGTAGAAGGAATCTTCAGCCCCTCCCCGCAACCAGAGGACCCCGGAAGGGCCCTAGATCAGGGACTCAAAGAAGATCCGGATATCACTGTGGAGCTTGTCGACGGCGTATTCTATCAAGCGAGCTGGGATGGCGCCCTAGTGGCCATTACGGCCGACTACCCTGGACTGCTCCCCGTGTGGCGTGTAAGCTGAACTAAAAAACCTTATCCTCCGAAGAGGACTCCCTTTGGATATTATAATTTACCCTTGAGGCATCGTCCTATTTGCAGAGACGACGGTCAGAGTGAGGGGCCGAGCCCCTAGGGAATCGTCAACCATGGGCGTCCGGATCGGGCAGGCTCAAGAGGAAGGCGATGAGGGTTGACACACCGCTACAGAGGTAGAGTGATAACCTGTCCTGCGATTATAGAATTTGAAATATGACAGCGCCCTTTGTGTCTGGCAGGAAGAGGAATAACCGGACTATATCCGGGGACCCCACCAATCATGCCTCCACCAGCCGGGTTCCAGAACCGGCTTCGGGGGCGGAGGCGGACACGGGGCCAGCACCGCATAGCTCCCCGATGGAGGATGCGGATATGTGTTCGGCCACGAACTCCGAAGTGGAGAAAGCCATTAACCACCGGCGCTGGAGGGCCGTGCTCCGGAACAACATCTTTTCCAAAGAGTCTTTTAATGCCTTCGATTCGGCGGACGCATATGTCCGAGCTCCTCGAGGCGGGCTTGCCCAAGCGACAAACCAGTATACCAAAGACATACAGGTAAGAAATTTTGATAAGTATGTATAGCAGTATCCCCTGAGACTTGGAATAGTTGGGACAACTGTTTGAAGGATCAATATATGCACAGGTCCTTGTGGACAAGAATGAACAATTGGTGCGGGAGCTAGAGGCACACAAGGCCCATCTGACTGATGCGGTAGCCAAGTTAGAGGGATCCCAAAAGGCCCCCTCTGGTAATATTTGTATCCATTATACGCAGATGTACCAGTTAGTAAATGGCTAGTGTGATTAGTCTAACAGAAAATTTTGCAGACAATCTCGGGGTGAATCTGGAGGGCGTAATGGGTGACGACTCACATCTCCAACGGCAGCTAAAGGCTGGCGAGCGCATCCTTGCGCAGGTGACGCAAGAGAAGAACAAGCTACAAGATGCCAATATTCGTCTGGACGTGGAATTAAAGGACGTCCACACTCAACTAGCGGACTCCGTGAAGGAGAACAAAAAGCTTCGACGCGACATTTATGGTAAGAGCTCAAGCGAACTGTGTGATAGTTCGGCGAGGAAGTTTTTTGAAAAAAAAAATTGACTGCAGGAATGTTAACGGGTCGCCCTGAAGAGGAGATGCCCTCATCTGCAGGTGATTTGCTGCAAGAACTTTTGCAGTTGCATGAGCGTGCCCGACAGGTGATGCACGGCGTTGCTCAGGCCTTGTGGCCATCAAGCCTCCTGTCAAATGGCATGGGGGAGCTTGCGGACCTGCTTCAAGGAGCCCGGCAGCGCTTTCGTCTGTGGAAGATATCAGCGTGCCGGCAAGGTGGAAGAGAAGCCTGGGCAATGGTGAAGACGCGCTACACCAAGCTGGACCCGAACCATATGGCCGAAGTAGGACCGGCGGGGCCCGATGGGCAAGAAATTCTCGTAAGTCTGGTATATGACCAGGTAGCGTTAGCCGCTAAGTACTCTCAACACGATTGTAAGCTAGATAGCCTGTTAGATGGTATAGAGAAAGAATATAGTCAGTCCAAGTGACTGTATAATTTAATGGGCATAAGTAGCATCTAGCCGGATTAAAATCATTTGTCATGGCGGACCTTTTCGCTTCAGCCCCCGGATCCTACAGTCCGGGGTGTGTCTGAATACCCGCTCAGTTATACAAAACCGGGGTATGCGTGGAGACCAGAAATAGGGGTCATAAGTTCTTGAACAGACAAGTACCCAACTAGTTATGTTATATTACATGGATAGTAAGAAACATCTTCCATGGAGAATAGTTCGGCTACGGGTTCCTTTCCCTGGGTATGCATGCGTCAATGCACATGTCCGGACTGCGAACGATGGCGCAGGATACAAGACTTCTGGGGATTTTTGTTGTAACCAACGAATACATCCTTTGTTCATCGATCGAATATTCTCTTAAGGAAACTAGCTTTCGGCTTCACCCAGTCTGAGGTACACATCTGGCTTAACCGGCAGTAACAATCGCAGAGGTGCTCCCCTTATGCCCTAGCCGAATTAGCGGGAACGTAGGGCATAAACACAAGAGCCACGCAACCCAGCTTGGCCACATCTTAAGTCATATCGATGCATATAATGGTGAAGAAAAGGCACATATGGAAAAAGAACGCATATGCGATGGGCAAAAAGCCATTTAAAGTAATTATGTCTAGCTTCCGAGTAGGAAGCCCCCAGGTACAGCTTACACACATAGTACGGCCGGAATGATCCGGGAGTCCGCACTGTATTAAATACTTTGTGTGAAGATAAAAGGGGTCGAGAAAGGAGAGAAAACAAGGTGGACCATAATTAAAAAGGAGGGGTAAGGAGACGAACACGGAGTTCGGCATTTAGGCGTAGAATCTTCGGAGTCTGGCCACGTTCCATGGGTTCGGCTCGAGTCTGTTATCGGATGCATTACGTAGACGGTACGCTCCTCCAGTGAGGACTTTGTCAATGACGAAGGGACCTTCCCACTTGGGTTTGAGTTTGTCCTTCTTCTTCTCCGGTAGGGGTAGAACGAGCTCGCCAATATTGTAAGTTTTGGCCCGCACTTCTCTGCTTTGATATCGTCGAGCCTGCTACTGATAGAATGCGGAACGGGCTTTTGCGACATCGTGCTCCTCTTCCAGGGCATCCAAGTTATCCTGCCGATCTAACTTGGCTTCCTTCTCTTCGTACATGCTTACTCGTGGCGAATCATGTATTATGTCGCAGGGTAGTACTGCTTCCGCACCGTACACCATAAAAAATGGTGTATATCCAGTGGTGCGATTCAGTGTGGTCCGCAGCCCCCAGAGTACGGAGTCGAGCTCCTCTACCCAGTGCGTATCCGATTCTGTTAAAGATCGCACTAGTCTGGGTTTTATGCCTCTCATGATGAGACCATTTGCTCATTCGACCTGGCCGTTTGTTTGGGGGTGGTAGACGGAAGCGTAGTTGAGCTTAATGCCCATTTTGCCGCACCAAGTTTTCACTTGATCGGCTGTGAAATTTGAGCCATTATCAGTGATGATGTTGTGGGGAACACCGTATCGGTGTACGACCCCGGATATGAAGTCTATTACTGGTCCGGATTCGGCCGTTTTAACTGGTTTGGCTTCTATCCATTTGGTGAATTTGTCCACCATGACCAATAAGTATTTTTATTATGGCTTCCCCCTTTAAGAGGTCCGACCGTATCCAGACCCCAGACCGCGAAGGGCCAAGTTATGGGGATTGTTTGGAGAGAGGTAGGGGGCATATGACTCTGATTGGCGAAGAGCTGGCAGCCGACGCAATGTTGGACAAGGTCCTGTGCGTCTACTCGGGCTGTCGGCCAATACAAGCCTCTACGGAGGGCTTTGCTGACTAGCGCTCGAGTTGCGGCATGGTGTCCACCCAGTTTGGCATGGATTTCAGCCAAGAGTTGCCGCCCCTCCTCTTCGGAGATGCACCTTTGGAGCACTTCGGTCGCGCTTTTATTGTAGAGTTCCACTTCGTGGACTTTGTAAGCTTTAGAACACCGGACTATGCAGCGTGCTTCATTTTAGTCTCCGGGGAGCTCCTGCCTGTTTAGGTAGGCCAAGAAAGGCTCGGTCCACGGGGCGATTACGGCCATGATTTCGTGTGCCGAAGATGTTTTTTCGGTGGCAGAGCCTCCGATTGTGTCTGATGGTTCGGAGTCTGGGGGTGTGTTCGGATCCGTGCTAGTATTGCCGGACTCCCCTTCCCATACTACGGATGGCTTGAACAACCTTTCCAGGAATATATTAGGTGGGACAGGGTCGCGCTTGGCGCCGATGCGGGCGAGGACGTCCGCCGCTTGATTGTTTTCTCGAGCCACATGGTGGAATTCGAGCCCCTCGAACCGAGCTGACATTTTGAAGATGTGATTATGATAGGCCGCCATTTTCGGATCCTTGGTATC
This sequence comes from Triticum aestivum, assembly GCF_018294505.1. Lineage (NCBI taxonomy): Eukaryota > Viridiplantae > Streptophyta > Magnoliopsida > Poales > Poaceae > Triticum > Triticum aestivum. The sequence goes on along the minus strand of NC_057801.1, from coordinate 78,779,869 downwards.
AAAGTCTCCATTTATTTGTGATATTGCGAGGTTCGAATCCCCGTGCACTTCTAGGCGTTGGATGCCCATAGAGACTGCCATCCGAAGACCATGCAACAGAGCCTCATATTCGGCTGCATTGTTGGAGTCTGTGTATAATATTTGTAGGACATACTGGACTGTGTCCCCGGTGGGAGATGTCAGGACTATCCCTGCTCCCAGCCCGGCCAGCATTTTGGAGCCATCGAAGTGCATGACCCAGTTGGAGTACGCGTCGTACTCTTTAGGGAGTTCGGCTTCTGTCCATTCGGCGACAAAGTCAGCCAGTACTTGCGACTTAATGGCTCGCTGTGGTTTGTATATTATGTCGAACGGAACGAGCTCGATAGCCCATTTAGCAATCCGGCCCGTAGCGTCGCGGTTATTAATGATGTCATTGAGTGGTACTTCGGAGGCCACAGTAATCGAACACTCTTGAAAGTAGTGTCTTAGCTTCCGGGATGCCATGAAGACCGCGTATGCTATTTTTTGATAATGTGGGTATCGGGATTTACATGGGGTGAGGACCGTGGATACGTAATAAACCGGCTTTTGAAGCGGGAATTTGTATCCGTCCACCTCTCGTTCGACGACGAGCACTGCGCTTACCACTTGATGTGTTGCCGCTATGTATAGTAGCATAGCTTCACCGATGTTTGGCGCTGTTAGGACTGGATTACTGGACAATAAGGTCTTTATCTCATCGAGTCCGGCCGCGACTGCATCCGTCCATACAAAGTGTTCGGTGCGCGGAAGGAGGTTGTAAAGAGGCAATGCCTTTTCTCCTAGCCTGGATATAAAGCGGCTCAAAGCGGACACACATCCAGCTAGCTTCTGGATGTGCTTGAGGTCTATTGGTATAGCCAACTGCGATAGAGCTCAGATTTTTGCTGGATTCGCTTCGATTCCTCTATTGGAAACAATGAAGCCCAGCAGCTTCCCCGAGGGGACACCAAAAATGCATTTTTTCGGATTCAACTTGATGTCGTATGTCCGGAAGTTATCGAATGTAAGCCTCAAGTCATCTATTACGGTTTTGACGTGTCTGGTTTTTATGACCACGTCGTCCACATATGCTTCCACTGTTTTGCCGATTTGTTTTTCTAGGCATGTTTGAATCATGCGGTGATAGGTTGCGCCGGCATTCTTAAGCCCGAAGGGCATAGTGTTGAAGCAAAAAGGGCCATATGGCGTTATAAAAGCTGTTGTAGCTTGGTTAGACTCTGTCATCTTTACTTGATGGTATCCGGAGTATGCGTCGAGAAAACACAGCGAGTCATGTCCACCTGTGGCATCGATGATTTGATCGATGCGAGGGAGGGGAAAGGGATCCTTGGGGCAAGCCTTGTTGAGGTCTTTGAAGTCGACACATAGGCGCCAGGATTTTCCCTTTTTTGGTACCATTACCAAATTTGCCATCCAATCCGGATGTTTAATATCTCTGATGAATCTGGCCTCAAGTAGCTTGGCTATCTCTTCCCCCATGGCTTGCCGTTTGGGTTCTGAAAACCGCCTTAGGGTCTGTTTGACCAGTTTGTATCCCTTTAGTATATTGAGCTTGTGTTCGGCCAGTCGGTGTGGGATGCCTGGCATGTTCGAAGGGTGCCAGGCAAAAATGTCCCAATTCTCGCGTAAGAAATCTCGCAGTGCGGCGTCCATCACGGGGCTCAACTGTGTCCCGATGGATGCTGTCTTCGTGGGGTCCGTTGGGTGGACTTGGAATTTGACTATTTCGTCTGCAGGTTTAAATGAGGTGGACTTGGGTCGCTTGTCGAGTATCACATCGCCCCTGTCCATGGTGGCCCACAGTGTTGCCAACTCTTCAGCTGCTAGGGCTTCAGATAATGCTTCCAGGGCTAGTGCTGCGGTTTTGTTTTTGGCGCGAAGTGCAACGTCCGGATCACTGGCTAGAGTGATGATTCCGTTGGGTCAGACATTTTAAGCTTCATGTACCCGTAATGAGGTACAGCTTGAAAGCTTGTAAACGTGTCCCGCCCTAGAAGGGCATGGTAGCTGCTGCTAAAGGGAGCCACTTGGAATGTGATTTCTTCGGACCTATAATTTTCCGGGGTGCCGAATACCACATCGAGTGTGATTTTTCCCGCACACCGTGCTTCCCGAGTAGGGATGATTCCCCTGAAGGTGGTGCCGCTTCGCTCAAAGCGGCCTTTATTAATTTCCATCTTGTCGAGCGTTTCCTCATAGATCAAGTTTAATCCGCTTCCGCCGTCCATGATTACTTTGGCGAGCCGAAAGCCTCCCACGATTGGGCTAAGGACCAAAGCAGCCGGTGCCAGGACAGTCTGGAATCGAGGTTCATCACTTGCATTGAAAGTTATAGCAGTGTCGTTCCAGGGGTTTATTTTTCCCACATGGTAAATTTCAGTGGAGCTTCGACGAGCTCGCTTGCACCTATTGTTCGAGGCAAAAGTCTTGAAGACTGTTAGTACCATATCGTGTTTGCTGGCAGGATGTTGTTCCGCTTTATGGCCTACAAGAAGATCCTCGCCACTTTTTGCCACCTGCCGGAGTATCCAACATGCCCTAAGGCTATGAGTTGGTACTGTATCCGGAGTGTTGTGGAGCTTACATGGCCCGTCGAGCCATTCTTCCAATACGGATCCCCGCCCTGGGGTGGGTTTTGGTTTCTTGGGGATTGGATCGGATGACTTACGAGAGTTTGTCCGTTTAGTTCGGGCAAAGATCTTGGTGAGAGCGGTACTATCCCAAAATTCCATTTGGGTTTTCCACGCGCTCTTCATCGCACAGTACTTCCGTACTATGATTTCCAAGTCCGCAAAGCATACTATGTCGTGACGGTTTATAGCATTGAGGAGTCCTTCGTCCGTGCAGTTTTTGTAGAAGAGCGAGACCACGTTCTCCTCGTGGCAGTCCTTGACCTTGTTAAGCGCAAGGAGGAATCTGGCCCAGTAGTGATGTACGGTTTCCTGGGGCTCTTGTATGATGTGGGAGAGACAGTTTAAGTCCAGGTAAGTGTTGTTAGCAGAATCCGGATGTTGATCCGATCTAACGCCCAAGGGCACGGACGGTTCTGAGCTTAACAGCTCAGAATCCGGAGTGCTGCCCAATTTCTTCGGCCCAATGCCCGATTCTAAGTCCGGGACCTGGGTCATGTTTTCCTTTGAGCGGGTTTTCGTCTCAAGGAGTTCAGTGATCCGAACATAATTCATCCTCAAAGTTGAGGGACAATCCGCGTGTGGTTCCTCCACTATTGCTATCTCATGGGTGACCGGCGGGGACCTGATGTCCCTTCGATCGAGTTTAAGCCCAATCCGTTCATAGTTCGTAGCGACTCCCAGAGCGGCGATGCGATCCAAGAGTTCATTAAGGGAGGAGATCTCCAATGGATCCGTTTGTTCGGCAAATTCCGAACTTACGCGAAGGTTATGATTGATGACCCGAGAGGCCATCGTCGGTGCTACCGCCGTTGGGGCGGCCATGATAAAACCGCCGAGTCGGAGCGTCTGGCCTACGGCCAGAGCTCCCTCTGAGGTGATGTCGTCCTTGACGATGAGACGAGCCATCAAGCCTTGCAGCGACGACACAGAGGAACTCTCAATGAAAGCACCAATGTCGGTGTCAAAACCGGCGGATCTAGGGTAGGGGGTCCCGATTTGTGCATCAAGTGTCTGAGTAATGGGCCACGGGTAGGCTCACCCGAGTCCCTGAATTTATCAAGACTTTGGGCCAGCTCCACCTAGCTGGACCCCAAGCTGAAGCTCCGCCCTCTGGTGCCGGCTGGCTCAGCGGCCGGCTCCCAGAGAGCAGCGGACCCAAGTCTACGGCGCCTCGAGTGACCGGCTCCTAACGGCCGCCCTCCAAAAAGGGCGGCAACGGGCAGGCAGCCACCTCAGGACTATGGTGCGGCCGAGCCCCCATCGAGAGTACAAGTCAGAGCATGGCTACAGTGAAGCATGTCGCCTCCAACGCTCAAGATGGGCGTGGCTACAGTGCTCCGTACAGACCGAGATCTCCGCACGACGCGGCACTGTGCCATATCTCGCCTGACGTCACTCCGGGCAGGCAGAGCCCTATTCCCCACGATGGCCTATCGGTACGGCCTACCGGTGGTGGGCCCTATCGGGCAGTGACCCAATGAAGGACGGCGGAAGCTCAACCAGACGGATTCTAGAGGGGCTGGCCTCCAGCAGGCGGTCGTCCCTTGCCCCGAGGCAAGCACGCCATTAAGCTGATAAGACCAGGTGTGGCTAAAGTGGCCTCCCACCAGGCGGCGGGACTGTAGCCACACTAAGATTACCAAGCCCCCTTCACCAACGACATGGCTATAGTAAGCAGCCACCAACCAGACGGCGAGGCCCACCAGGCGGCGGGCCCCAACGGTCGGTGGAGAAGCCGAAGGCTAGAGACACTGACAGTCGGGCCCAGCACCCAGACGGATTACCATTGTACCCCTGGGGGGTAGGCCTATATAAACCCCCCAGGCCACCCATGCAAAGGGTTCGAACCCTGATAGAAGTAGCCAGATACCTAGGGCAGGGAAGAGCTAGCCTAGCCTTCTCCTACCTCTAGACTCAGCTCAAGGAGCGACTTGTAGCACTAGTGCCTTAGTGATCATGCGGAGACTCCGCAGAGCAGGAGTAGGGGTCTTATCTCCACGGAGAGCCCCCAACCTGGGTAAAGTTCGCCGGCGTACATGTCTATGCCTTATCCCGCTTCCAGGCACCGACGATGTTCTACTCGCTCCCACCATGATAAGCCATCCATTGGCATATGTCGCAGCCAACCCCCGACATTTGGCGCCCACCATGGGGCGAGGTGCACCATCTCCCGGAGATCTGCTCTGGACGGGAACCCTGTTCCTTCCTGGCGAGCAAAGCTAGCCCAGCACGCCCGACGGTGTCAGCCCTAACGCGCTGCATGACGCGGAGATCGCCTGCGCGGCGAGCTGCCTCGCCGACCTTGTCGGCGAGATCGACCTCTCCGACGAGCCGGCCTCCGACGCGGGCACTAGCTGCCCTGAGAGCCGCCTCATTAGCCTCCTCGACCAGCTCCTAGTCACAAGCAAGCCTGCTGTGGACCTGGAGTTCATCGGCTCGATCGATCCGATGATCGTTGACTCCGACACGGTGTCGCTCGTCGCATTCCCCAACAACGTGGTGGTCTATAACGAGTCACCTCCTCGCGAGCACAGTGGCGGGAGCATCGTGACGGAGGTACTCGTCATCAACAGTGGAGAGCACTCGGACGGGCGTGCTCAAGATCCCCTCGACGCCACTCTGCGCGACCTCACGGCGCCCATTCCCGAGGGCGCGGATGCTGAGGCGCTGGAGGCATGCCGCCTCCAGCTTCTCGAAAATGCTGGCCGCCTGGCCAGCATGTGCCGGCTTTCGGACGCCTACCGGCGCGAGATGCACCGGGCCGTAGGCGGCACGCCGGCTCCTGAGGGGCCTAGTCGCCTCGGCACAGTTCGGCAGTGTGGCGCGACCATCGCCAGCATGTTCGGGGCAGAGCGCCCCGTCTACGCCACACCTGCAGAGAACATCCGGGCCGCCCAGGCGGTAACGGATGAGCTGGACAAATACGACAGCGACAAGCGCCTCCACATGACAGAGCGAGTCCAGCAGCTCCTAGACGCGGCTGCCGCACAGCACGAGGCTGCCTGCCACGCTGAAGTCCCAGCCCGACGAAACAACGATCCGCTCCCACGCCAAGATCATGGGGCAACTTCCCAGACGCCGACTGGTGGCGCCCGCGGAGGAAAGGGCAACGATCTGGCTGCCAGCCGCAGCTGGACGCGCCTCTCCATCGAGGGGGACGAGGACGGCCTCCCTCGCGCAGTAGAGCAGCGAGGCGACCAGCCGCCTCCCCCGCCTCGTGGAGCGAGGTACCCCACTCCGCCTCCTATCACACATCTGACACTCGGCGACCGCCTTGGCCATCGAGAGGGAGTCGGAGAGAATGATGCTCGCCATCGGATCGATCGTCTCAACCGATCCCTGGCACTTGAAGAAGAAGATGCACTGGGCCCGCCCTGTTTTGGCCCCCGAATCCGAGATGAGCCCCTCCCCAAGGGGTTCACCCTCCCGCGAGACACGCCCAAGTACACCGGCTCCGTGAAGCCGGAGGACTGGCTGGTCAATTACTCCACGGCCGTCAGTATAGCAAACGGCAACAAGCGTGTTGCCGTGAAATACGTCCCGCTCATGCTTCAAGGCACTGCCCGGACGTGGCTCAATAGCCTGAAGCCCCGTAGCATCAACAGCTGGGTTGATTTCACTGAGGTCTTCATCCGCAACTTCACCTGCACCTACAACCGGGCTCCGAGCCCCAGCAGCTCTCCTTGTGCGTCCAAGGGCCCACGGAGTCGACTCGCGACTACCTCACACGCTGGACCAAGCTGCGCAACTCCTGTGAGGGCGTGCATGAGGTGCAGGCCATCGAGTACTTCAATGCCCGGTGCCGAGAGGGCACCCTACTCAAGCATCGACTCCTCTGCGACGAGTCCGAGACCCTCGATGACCTGCTGATCATCGCCGACCAGCACGCCACGGTCGACTCCTCCATGAAGGCGGAGATCTTAGTCGATGCATCCGGCAAGGTGGCGCCCCAAGCTCCTCGGACTTCGGCTGGTGAGACCAGTCGGAGACAGCCCCCAAACAACAACAAGCGGAAGGCCACCCAGCTGGCTTCCAACAGCCGGCATGTGGCGACAGTCGAGGATCAGCAGCCGGAGGGACAGCCGGCGCCCAAGCGTCAGAAGGGCGGCAAGCCCAACTGGTTGCCCGCCTTCTCGTACGAGCAGACCCTAGACGCCCCCTGCAAGTTCCACAGTGGCGCGAAGCCGTCCAATCACACCGCCTGGAAGTGTCACTGGCTCTCCAGGATTGCCAAAGGAGATGGCCTCCTACCTCCTCCACCTCCCGGTCTGCCGCCTCCTCCGCCCCAGTAGTCGGCGACCCGACCAGTCGGCGCCATTCAAGATGAGTATCCCGCAGAGCATGGAGCCTATGTCGTGTTCACCAGTGTGGCCGACGATAGGCGCAGCAGACAGCAACAACAGCAAGAGGTGCATGCAGTGGCCTCGAGCACCCCCCGAGTTCATGCACTGGTCAGAAAAACCCATCAGTTGGAGCAGGGCCGACCACCCGGAGGTGATGTCATCCCCCGGTTCCTATGCCTTAGTCCTGGATGCAACCCTTGCAACAGAAAAGCGTGCGGCTCGCTTTTCCAGGGTCTTGATAGATGGCGGGAGTAGCATAAACATCCTGTACCGCGACACAATGGAGAAGCTGGGAATCAAACAAAAGCAGCTCCTCCCCAGTCGGACTGTATTTCATGGCGTAGTCCCTGGTCTTTCGTACTCACCAATCGGCAAGGCTCAGATCGACGTCCTCTTTGGAGACAAGAACCATTTCCGCCGAGAGCCAGTTTGGTTTGAGGTGGTGGACTTGGAGAGTCCTTACCATGCGCTGCTTGGCCGACCTGCCCTAGCCAAGTTCATGGCGGTCCCCCATTACGCCTACCTCAAGATGAAGATGCCAAGTACCAAGGGAATCCTAACTGTGGTCGGAGACTACAAGAAGTCGGCCGCCTGTGCCGTGGACAGTAGCCGGCTGGCCGAGTCCCTCGTGATCGCAGCCGAGAAGCGGCTCCTAGAGCGGGTGGTGGCGATGGCAGGCAAGAAGCCGGAAATGTCACCCACCCCCAAGGAGTCGGACATAGAGGGCTCGTTCAAGCCGGCAAAGGAAACAAAAAAGATACCCTTGGACCCAGAGCACCCGGAGAGGCATGCTGTCGTAGGTACGAACCTAGACAGCAAATAGGAAAGTGATCTCGTTGATTTCCTCCATGAGAATCGGGACATCTTTGCATGGTCTCCCAAAGACATGCCGGGTGTTCCGACGGATTTCTCCGAGCACAAGCTACATGTCTGACCTGACGTCAAGCCGGTCAGGCAGGCCTTGCGTTGTCTGTCGGAGGAGAAGAGAAGAGTTGTTGGAGAAGAGATAGCCTGGCTCCTGGCAGCCGGATTTATCATGGAGGTGTTTTTCCCAGAATGGCTAGCCAACCTAGTCCTAGTGCTGAAGAAGAACAAGCAGTGGCGTATGTGTATTGACTATACAAGCCTTAACAAGGCCTGCCCCAAAGATCCGTTTGCTCTACCAAGGATTGACCAAGTGATAGACTCCACAGCCGGATGCGAGCTGTTGAGTTTCTTGGATGCATACTCAGGTTACCACCAGATAAAGCTGAACCCGGCCGATCGGCTGAAGACTGCCTTCACCACGCCATTTGGAGCCTTCTGCTACCTGACGATGACGTTTGGCTTGCGTAATGTCAGCGCTACCTTTCAGCATTGCATGCAGAAGTGTCTCCTCAAGCATCTCGACAGAAATGCCCATGTCTATGTGGATGATGTGGTGGTGAAGACGGAGAAGCGTGGCACTCTGCTAGAAGATATCAAGGAAACCTTTGAGAACCTATGCCAATTCCAGATCAAGCTCAACCTGGAGAAATGTGTCTTTGCAGTGCCAGCCGGCCAGCTTCTCGGCTTCCTGGTCTCAGAACGCGGCATAGAGTGCAACCCCGTGAAGATCAAGGCAATTGAGATGATGAAAGTACCCACCCGACTGCTGGACATGCAGAAATTCACCGGTTGCCTGGCGTCAGTCAGTCGTTTCATCAGTCGGCTGGGCGAGAAGGCTCTTCCCCTGTACCAACTCATGAAGAAGACCACCTTTTTCGAGTGGAACGACAAGGCGGACGAAGAATTTCTCCAACTCAAGAAGATGTTGGAAACCTCACCTATCCTGGCGGCTCTGACTGAGAAGGAGCCCATGCTCCTCTACATTGCAGCCACCAGTCGAGTTGTCAGCATAGTCATGGTAGTAGAGCGCAAGGAGGAGGACAGAGCATTGCCGGTCCAGAGACCGGTGTATTACTTGAGCGAAGTATTGTCTGCCTCCAAGCAAAACTACCCCCATTACCAGAAGATGTGTTACAGTGTGCATTTTGCCGCCAAGAAGCTGAAGCCTTACTTTCAAGAGCACCCAATAACCGTCATCTGCACAGCTCCACTTGTTGAGATCATTGGGAGCCGAGACACCTCTGGCCGAGTGGCCAAGTGGGCTATTGATCTGGCCCCTTACACCATCTACTACCAGCCTCGCATCGCCATCAAATCACAAGTGATGGCCGACTTCCTCGTCGATTGGGCCGAGACCCAATATTCGCCGCCTGCACCAGACTCCACTCATTGGCGGATGCATTTTGATGGTTCAAAAATACGCACTGGACTGGGAGCCGACATCGTCCTCACCTCTCCCAAGGGCGACAAGCTCAAATACGTGTTGCAAGTCCACTTCGCCGCCTCCAACAACGTAGCAGAATATGAGGCACTCATACACGGGCTCCAGCTTGCCAAGGAACTCGGCATTCGCCGGATCCCGTGTTATGGTGACTCCGACTTGGTGGTCCAGCAGTCGTCAGGCGACTGGGACGCCAAGGATGCAAACATGGCAAGCTACCGCTTCCTCATACAGCAACTCAGTAGATACTTTGATGGGTGCGAGTTCCTTCACGTGCCAAGAAATGACAACGAGCAAGCAGATGCCTTGGCACGAATTGGCTCCACCCGACAAGCAATACCAGCCGGCGTCGCCCCATGCTGCCTTCTGAAGTCGTCTATCAAGCCGTCTCCTGATTCAGACTCCATCTTTGTGCCCCCCCTCCCCCCCCCCCTGAAGTAGTC
>NC_057801.1:78731876-78769912 GCF_018294505.1 Triticum aestivum | reverse complement strand
CTGCTACAGCCACACCCGGCCCGAGGACTTCTTCAACACAGCAGGCGGAAGCAGCTGCCAACCCGCCGCCTCCCGGCCCAACCGCCCTCATATAGGTTGCAGTAGTCGCAGTCGAAGAAATTGCGCTGCCCTCATGGGCTCAGCCAATCCTCAAGTTCTTGGTGAATAAAGAGCTGCCGACTGATGAGATCTCAGCCCGACAAGTACAGAAGCGAGCAGCAGCCTACACCATAGTCAACAGAGAGCTTGTGCGACGAAGCGTCACAGGGGTTTATCAGCGTTGCGTGGAGTCGGACCAAGGCCAAGCAATACTCAGGGATATCCACCAGGGTGAGTGCGGCCACCACGCGGCTTCAAGATCACTTGTGGCCAAGGCTTTCCACCATGGCTTCTTCTGGCCGACTGCCCTGGAAGAGGCCAAAGAGCTAGTTCAGAAGTGTCAAGGGTGTCAGATGTTCCGCTCCAAGCCACACCTGCCGGCTTCTGCACTCAAGACCATTCCCATAGCCTGGCCCTTTGTTGTTTGGGGACTGGATATGGTAGGACCATTCAAGACGGCCTGCGGTGGCATGACTCACTTGCTTGTTGCTGTGGACAAGTTCACCAAGTGGATAGAGGCAAAACCAATCAAGAAGCTGAATGGGCCGACTGTCGTGACCTTCATCGCTGACATCACCACGCGATACGGCATCCCACACTGCATCATCACTGACAACGGCACCAACTTCGCCAAAGGAGCCTTGGCTCGTTTCTGTGCAACACAAGGCATCCGCCTGGACTTAGCGTCCGTTGCCCACCCACAGTCAAATGGCCAAGTGGAGCGTGCAAACGGCCTCATTTTGTCCGGCCTCAAGCCCCGACTGGTCCAGCCTCTGGAGCGTTCGGTCAGCTGCTGGATCGACGAGTTGTTGGCCGTCCTCTGGAGCCTGCGCACAACTCCGAACAAGTCAACGGGCTTCACGCCCTTCTTCCTCGTCTACGGTGCCGAAGCCGTCATCCCGACAGATATTGAGTTCGACTCCCCAAGAATCACCATGTACACCGAGGCGGACGCCAAGGAGGCGCGAGAAGACGGCGTCGACTTGCTGGAGGAAGGCCGGCTGTTGGCACTCAGCCGGTTGGCCATCTACCAGCAGAGTCTGCGCTGATACTACAACCACAAGGTGAAGCCAAGATCTTTCCTGGAGGAAGACCTTGTGCTCCGGCTGATCCAGCGAACAGCCGGACAGCACAAGCTCTCGGCACCTTGGGAAGGCCCTTTCATCATCAGTAAGGTGTTGGGAAACGATGCCTACTATCTGATCGATGCCCAGAAGCCCAGAGCACGCAAGAGAGATGATTCAGGCAAAGAGACGGAGAGGCCATGGAACGCAAACCTCCTCCGAAGGTTTTACAGTTGAAAGCAGTATGTATCATGCTACCTTTTGTACTATGTATAAAGACTTCGGGTCCTCCAAGAAGAGCTCGGGGACTGCCCTCTTTTATCTATATGATAAGTGTCATGCCTATGAGAATGTATAGTTTTATTTCTTCCGCCTGGCACCGGGTTCGACCAGTCGGCCCGGAGCCTCGCCGCCTTCTACAATATGCCGCCTCCTGCAGCCGAACAAGTAGTGTGCTGGTACCAAAAACTTCCTTTGTCAGAAGCCACAGCTCGCAGAGCGACTGCATGGTGGGCAAAGGTTGCAAAGCAGTGCCCCACAGGAAAGAATGACTAAGGAAGAAAATGCATATAGTAGAGGGCGACATCGCACCTAGCCGTCTGGCTGCTTGGCAGCTGGACGACCGGCCTCCGCTTTTATTACCAAAAACTCCGAATGGCCAAGTCCTAGCCCCCCTCACAAACGGCTAAAGTGCTCAAATCAGCCACGATTCGCAGAGCGGCTGCCCGGCTGGTAAGAGCATAGCCAAGGGTTGGTGGCAAAAGAAAAAACCAAGGAGAAAAAGGGAAAAAAGGCTGGAGGTGGGCACAGCAAGCATAAGCAATAATAAATATTTACATGGATAAAGGCCTCTGGCCGACATTCAAACAGAGTTTTGATATACACCCCACGGCTGGAGTTGCGCCAATTTAACAAAATGTTCAGAGCAGCAAGCAGAAAGAAGATAAAACCCTAAGGAGCAGCAGAAGACTCCGGTTGGGCGGTGCCGGTTGGCGCAGCAGAAGGATCCGGCTGGACAGTGCCGGATGGTGTGGCCGAGGATTCTGGCTAGACGCTGGAGTCAGCTGCACCACCTGGCGCGGCAGGCGGCTCCATCCGAACCAAGGAATCACCAGCAGCAGGCGGGGCGTTAGAGTGCTGGAGGACGGAGTCGATGGCGTCTGTCGGAGGAACGGGAGGCTGGTCAGCCCCCACCTGGATGCCTCCAGTAGCGGGCGGCACCTCGGTGCATGGCTCGTTGCTTGAGACCCGGTCAGGCTGGGGCTGACCGTCCGCCCCGACCTCTGGCAGGTCGACGTCGCTCTCCTCGTCTTCCTCCTCCTCCTCCTCTTCCTCCTCCCCGTCTTCCCCTTCATCTCTGGAGTCGATGACTTCAGATGAATCTTCGTTGTCCTTCGGGTTTAACCCGAGCCACTCTTGCGGAGCTTCGCCGCATTCCTCGACCACCTCCGGGACAAAGACACTGGTGTCGGTGAAGTCGGCGATCACCGCCGCACTGTTGACGAGCTCAGCTTCCACCGCCGCCAGCTCCTCCTGCGCCTCTAGCCGGAACATGGCCAACTGGGCTAGATCTAGCCCAGGGTACCACGCCTTGACAAATTCCAAGGCCCGGCGCGCCCCTGCCCAGGCTGCTGAGCCTTTCCAGGCTTCTAGGCGGCCGGCCGCCACCTCTAGCCAGTCGGCAGTCCGACTTGGGGTGCGCAGAGCCAGCAAGCACGGCCAGAGGGCGGAGACCGCCTGGGCTCTGATGCGCTGGAGGCAGCGTAGCGTGCGGTGAGCAGGACGAAGCCGGGCCTGAATGCTGATGACCTGTTCGCCAAGAGTTCGGGGAGCGTCAGCGGTGATTTGCGCACCCTCCACCCTTCGCTCCTCGCGCTGGGCCTCGATCATTTGGATTGCGACTACAGAATGGCCCGGGAAGAAGTCTGTCCAGGCGGAAGAAGAAAAAGGCCAAGGCTATAAACAAGGGCCGACAGCTCAAAACAAGAAACCAAGAGAATGAGGCTTACCATCGACCAAGTCTTGATGCTGCTGATGCAGGCCGTCATCTGGGCCTCCTTGTCGGCCCAGGCAGAGCGCTCGACCACAAACTCGGCGAGGAGGTTGGTCTCTGTCGTCTTCACCTTCAGTTGGGCCGTCAGCAAGTTGGGTGACCAGGCGGTCCCGCTCCTCCGCCAGCTTGCTGCACTCCGCCTCCTTGCCACGTAGGGCGGTGTTGGCTTCGCCCAGCTGCTGCTGCAGGGCGGCATTGGCCTCTGAAGAAAGAAAGACAAGAAAAAGGCATCAGTCAAGCGGACAAGACAAAGGAAAGAAACAACCGAGGAGATTCGGCCCGACTACTCAGCAGTCGGCCCGAACCTCGGGGACTACAGCCCGCGGGCACGCCATCGCGCCCCCGTGGAAAAGAAGTAGTTGACGAAGGAAAGAGACAACTGAGGAGATTCGGCCCGACTACTCGACAGTCGGCCCGAACCTCGGGGACTATAGCCTGCAGGTGCGCCAGCGCGCCCCCGCAAAGAAAAGAAGATAGAAACTTACGCCGGCTCTCGGCCAGATGGGCCGTCTACGTCTCCAGCTCCCGAACCCTGGAGTTGTAGGCGGTCGCACGAAGATTGTGATAGTCCTGTAGAAGAGACATCAGATGAAGTCAGCAATCGACAATCGCAAGATAAAGTTCCGACCCGCCTGCTCGGCAGCCGGCCCGGAACTTGGGGACTACACCTAGTGGGTGCGCTTGCGCGCCCCCTCGAGAGAAGCAAGAGGATCATCCGAAGAAGAAAGCCAAAGACAACTTACGCGGATGGCGGTTCACGACTCCAAGAAGGCCTCATTGCAGCACTTGAGGGCCTCCTCTTCTGCCCGGAGCATGGCCTGGACGTCAAGAGACGCCTGGTTCAGGATGCCCGTCCCGCCCCCGTGTATCCAACCCACGGGTGCGGCGCTGGTCGCCTCAGTGTCGGGGGCCGACGAGCTTGTGGCACCGATCTCCTGCAGCCGCGGTGCTGAGGCCGCCATCTCCAGACGGTGGCGCGTGGGTGTGCGGACCATAGGAATCAGGTCCGTCACCACCATATTTTCGACCGGCGGCACAACCAGCTGATCGTCCCATGGCTCACTGGCTGGCGTAGACGGTGGGGGCGGGGGCGGCGGCACGAAGACGTCCGGCATGGCTACGTCGCCACCCTCTCGCTCCCTGATCGGGTGGTCATCGCCGGCTCCTCCGGCCGTCGCCTTGAATTCAGGCGGAGGCAGCGCGGTGTTCAGGGGCGCCACGAGCAGCGACTCTTAGCAGCGTACGGCCTCCGCAGGCCGCTCCTTCTTCGCGGCTTGGGCTTCCGCCTACGCCAGCGCTCTCTTAGCGGACGCAGCGGCCTTGTCCGCCTGCTCCTTGGCCAGGCGGTCGCCTCTTCCTCGGGCGCCTCCTGCGCATTCCGCTCTGTTGCCTCCCAGAGGTCAGTGGCCGGGTCGATCCACCATCTGGTCGAGGAGGTCGCTGCCGACCTGAGGACCGAGGCGGTGCTCGACTTCTCGAGGGTTAGCGGGGCCCTGAAACAAGAAGACAAGTTGGAGGGCTCTCGCGCTAGATTGATGAGAAGACAAGAAGTGAGGGAAGGATACTTAGGACGACACCATAACAGGCACCTTCAGCTGCCTCTGATATTTGGCCAACTTGGCCGCTGCTTCTTTCCGCCTGGTCGCCACGGCCGGGTTCTTGGGCTTCTTGAGGACGCTGCCAAACAGGGTCGTGCCCTGTTTCTGCTTGCGCTTGCTGCCACAGGCGGGCGGTCCAGAAGATGGGCCGGCGCCGGTGGTGGCAGAGCTCCGAGCAGGGCGCGGTTCGTCTTCGTCTTCGTCGTCGTCGGGCCAAGTCCCCACGCCGCCACCTTCCTCGGAGCCGCCTGCTCCACCACCGTCGTCCGCTCTGCCACCGCCGCCTGTCGCGTCGTCAGCCAGGGCGGCCGCCCCCAAGTCGGGGTCGTCCAAGTCGCTCTCCGCCCTGTCCGGCTGGAGGACATCACCCGGCCCCAGGAGGGCGGCCGTTGTTGCAGACATGTAAATCTGCAACCAAGAAAGAGCTGCGTCATGAAGAAAAACGAAGCTAAAGGAAACAGATCAAAGGAGAAAATGAAGAAACTTACAGCGGGCGGCGGATTGTGGCGAGAGTACGGCCGCTTCCTGTACCGCCACTCCGCCTCCGATACTTTGAGGTCGGATATCTCGTTTACCATCTGCGCAACTTCAGCGGATGGCATCCCTTTCGTGCACATCCGGCACGGATCGCGGTGTCCGCCCATCCGGAAGATCGGATGAGGGCGGCTCTGGAGTGGGAGGACCCGGTGCTCGACGAAGGCGACGAGGAGGTAGGAGGCCACAAGGCCCTCCGACTCCTGGAGCACCAGGAGTCGGCCAATGGCGGCTGCCGCGTCCGCCGACACTGGTTTCGGTTTGTACCCCCAGGTGGGCTGAGCCCCGATGGGGGGGCCGGCCTCGTAGGCCGGCAGGTTGAGGAAGTCGCCAGCTGGGTCCACGTTCTCGACGTAGAAGTAGGACTTCTGCCACATCTTCATCGACTGCGCCAGCTTGATGACGGGGAAGGCGTTCCGCTTCGCCGGTCGGCGCATGGCAACGAAGCCCCCACACTCGGCCGCCGTCTCCCTGGCGGAGGTGCCGAGCTTCCAATAAAAGAACACTCCCCACAGCTCGATTGTGGGGAGGACGCCGATGTAGCCCTCGCACGCAGTGACGAAGGCAGAGAGTGGAGTCATGGTGTTGGGCGTAAGGTGGTGAGGCTGAAGATGGTAGAATTCGAGGAAAGAGCGAAAGAAGCCGCTCACCGGAAGGCCGAAGCCGCGGAGGAAGTGCGAGCGGAAGACGACCCGCTCGTCTCCCTGCGGCACCGGCGAGATCTCTGTCTCTGGAGGCACCCGCGCCTTGACGAAGGCCGCGCTGGGCATCCGGCGCGTGTCGCGGAGGAAGGAAATATGATCTTCGATCATGGTCGATCCGTCCCAGTTGCCGCCCCTCTCGCGCGCCATGGCTTCCGGCTGGCGGCGTGGAGAGGAGAAGTGCGTCAGCGGCGGACGACGGCGGCGGCGCTACAGCAGCAGCAGCAGTGGATGAGCAAGAAGAAGAAGAAGAGTGGGAGGGGGCGCAAGAGCTTTGCCGCACCCCTCCCCCCTCCCTATTTATAGCCCTCGGGCTACGAAGCCGAGGGGGCGAGACATGGGTCGTGGGATTAACTGCGCCCACGTCCCCACGACCCCCGTTTCCCATGCGCATTCACCACACCGTAAATAGTCGTTGGAATGGCAACCGTCTCCTTCGGCGCAGCGGATCCGCCCGGTTGCCGAGGCACGGTAGTGGTGGGTCTGGCCCAATGTCACGTCCCGTCTAAGGCGTGGGGTGGCAGGCTGGCCAGGCTCACGTGCGCCACGTGGCGCGTCTGTGGCGGGCGGCGGCTTGGGAAGCTTAGCAGGCACGCCACCTATTTCCTGCCTCGAAGTTCAAAAACCAACTGCGCAAGCTCCGCCTAGAAGAGGTCGGCCTCAGCAGTCGGCTGGCCGCACGGCGGACCGGCGTCTTCCCGGAGCCCGGTGAGGGAGGATGCCGCTGAGACTTCGCAGCCCCTCAACCATGGTGCCTCACCGGCTTCGGGGACTACTATCGGAGTAATGGGCCACAGGTAGGCTCACCCGACTCCCTGGATTTATCAAGACTTTGGGCCAGCTCCGCCTAGCTGGACCCCAAGCTGAAGCTCCGCCCTCTGGTGCCGGCTGGCTCAGAGGGCGGCCGACCCAAGTCTACGGTGCCCCGAGTGACCGGCTCCTGACGGCCACCCTCCAGAGAGGGCGGCAACGGGCAGGCGGCCACCTCACGACTATGGTGCGGCCGAGCCCCCACCGAGAGTACAAGTCAGAGCATGGCCACAGTGAAGCACGTCGCCTCCAACGCTCGAGACGGGCGTGGCTACAGTGCTCCGTACAGACGGAGATATCCGCACGACGGGGCACTGTGCCATATCTCCCCTGACGTTGCTCCGGGCAGGCGGAGCCCTGTTCCCCCCGACAGCCTGTCTGTACGGCCTATCGGTGGCGACCCTATCGGGCAGTGACCCCATGAAGGATGGCAGAAGCTCAACCAGATGGATTCGGGAGGGGCCGGCCTCCAGCAGGCGGCCGTCCCTTGCCCCGAGGCAAGCACGACATTAAGCTGATAAGACCAGGTGTTGCTACAGTGGCCTCCCACCAGGCGGTGGGACTGTAGCCACACTAAGATGACCAAGCCCCCATCACCAACGACACGGCTACAGTAAGCAGCCACCAACCAGTCGGCGGGGCCCACCAGGCGGCAGGCCCTAACGGTCGGCGGAGAAGCCGGAGGCTGGAGACACTGATAGCCGGGCCCATCACCCGGACGGATTACCATTGTACCCCTGGGGGGTAGGCCAATATAAACCCCCCAGGCCACCCATGCAAAGGGTTCGAACCCTGATAGAAGTAGCCAGATACCTAGGGAAGGGAAGAGCGAGCCTAGCCTTCTCCTACCTCTAGACTCAGCTCAAGGAGAGACTTGTAGCACTAGTGCCTTAGTGATCATGCGGAGACCCCGCAGAGCAGGAGTAGGGGTATTATCTCCACGGAGAGCCCCCAACCTGGGTAAAGTTCGCCTGCGTACGTGTCTACGCCTTATCTCGCTTCCAGGAACCGGCGACGTTCTACTCGCTCCCACCATGATAAGCCATCCATTGGCATATGTCGCACCCAACCCTCGACATCAAGGCTGATGGTAACAGGAAGCAAGGGACACAGATGTTTACCCAGGTTCGGGCCCTCTCGATGGAGGTAAAACCCTACTTCCTGCTTGATTGATATCGATGATATGGGTAGTACAAGAGTAGATCTACCACGAGATCGTAGACGCTAAACCCTAAGAGCTAGCCTATGATGGTATGATTGTAATTGTGATCGGCCTTTTAAGGACCAACCTCTCCAGTTTATATAGACACCAGAGAGGGCTAGGGTTTACATGGAGTCGGTTACAAGAAAGGAAACACAATATACGGATTGCCAAGCTTGCCTTCCACGCAAAGGAGAGTCCTATCTGGACACGGGCCGAAGTCTTGAGTCTTGTATCTTCACGCTTCAAAAATCCGGACGTTATACTTAGTCCGGCTGTCCGGATACCCCCTAATCCAGGACTCCCTTAGCCGGCATCGCCCCTCAAGCCGGCATGTGCTTGACCGGGTCGCTCGACCCGGCCCAGCCCCGCAACCTGGCCGAGCTCTCCAACCCGGCAAGACGCGTCGACTCGGCCTCAATAACTAGCGCAAGACAGCCGAACCCGGCACAACCAAAGATTCCTTGACAAGCCAGCTCCACCCGTGGCGTGCTCCGCAATCCAGCAACGGATCAGCTCCCGTCCCATCCAGGCCGTACGATGGGACGAGTCTTCAATCATCGATGACCAAGGCAACAGTGCCCCGCCCATGCCTCTGGTTAGCCGGAGCGAGGCAACAGTGCCCCTCACCTACCCGCTGACCAGGGCTGGCATGGCCACAGTGCCCCCGCTCTCACCGCTGACGACAGCAAGCGGCGACCTGATGGAGAGCCACTGTACACGACTCGACTCAGCCACGCCCTGACGATCGACAAGACGGCACACAGTCCCCCTAGGCATGTGGGGCCCACACCTAGGGGAACCCGGCGAACCACAGGCCCCCAGCGGGTCCTAGCCCGGGTCCCCAGACGCTGACAACCCGGACCCACCGACTTGTAACATTACCATTGTACCCCTGGGGGGTTGGTCTATAAAACCCCCCAGGAGCCCTCACGTGTAGAGAAGGAGGAAAAAGCCAGTAAGCGCAGAACTAGCCACCGAGACAGCAACACCAGAGAGAAGGAGCAACCTAAGCCTTGGCCAGCTTCCTTCTTCCCCCATATAGCTCCAGGAGCAACATTGTACTATCAAACATCAAACTACACTCGGCAGGACTAGGGGTGTTATCTCTCCGGAGAGCCCCGAACCTGGGTATGTCCGGCGTCCCGCACCTGCTCATACCAACCTCGCCTCTGGAGCCCACTAGCACCCTCGAGCCTCCTCCTCTCTTTAGCCATCCCTTGGCATCTACCGTGCACCCACCACGACAAACACAGAACGATAGGGAAAGGGAAGGGGAACAATCCTGCAGATTCTGCTGGTACTGATGGTGCAATAAAAGGTCAAAGTCCAGCGGAAAATTGTACCAACAGGGTATCCCGTGCTACACAAGCTGTAGAACAAGCCAAACAAAAACAAATAGCTGCCACCAAACAAGCAGAGACAGCCCAAGTTGTTGCAACACCTTCCACAGTACCACCAGCTGCACGATTTACTCGTTGGCCAACTCAGCTAGCAGCACGTTCCCAAGCTCCCTTGCCACCTAACACTACTTCTGAAACACTCTTGACATGAGATGAGTTGGAAAGATCAGATGAACTTTGTGAGCTTCAACAGCAAGAAGGTAGTTGCTGGAGTCAAGTTACAGTTGCATGCTTCTTTATATGTAGTCTCACAGTTTGATGTACACTAACACTTCCTATTTTCATTGTTGGACTCACACCTAGGCGCAAGAGGAAACAAACATCAGGGATAATGCTTGATAGGTTAACTAAATCTAGAGGAGGAAGAATGGAGACCCATTTTGAGGCAGGTTTAAAAAGGCCACGTGATGCTATAGAGTCAGCCAAGTTAGTATAAGAGGCAGCGGTTGCTATTAGGTCTCATGTACGTATCCTCCCAACATGGATTCAGTATAGAAATGACAAAGATGAAACCCAGTTCAACACCTTCCTCGACCATTTACTATAAGTATGGTTATGTATGGAAACTAGTAATATCGTCTTGCTCTGTCCAATACTTTCTAGGTTGCTGATAATGAGACTCCCATAAATTTCAACATATGAGGTTCAAGTTGGATAGCCAAGATGATGCAACCAGACAAGCTTGCACCCATGTTTTCAAGTTTGCTCTGTGATAGTATCAGTATAACTTGAGAAAAACTCACTTTGAAGGAAAGGCTAATAGTGAACTTGCCCAAACATCTCCAGTGGAAAATGTATCGGGTGAAAAGTGGAGATGCCTCGTTAAACACTGGTCTGATCCGAAGTATCAGGTACATTATATATATGTGATCATATCACATGTTGAAGTCCTATTTACGCATGTGCCACACCAATCTATCTTCTTGTAGGTGAACTATTCAAAGAACAGGGCCAACCGTACGAAAGTTAAATTCCAACAGACGATAGGATCTCGTAGCTATATTGCACACTTCGAGGCTCTTGTAATTATCTGTTGTTTCACTCTATTCGCTGTACCATATTATCAGATCTATATTGACTTGTTCCAAATGCAGAGGAAAGCCCGCAAGGACCAAAAAGTACTTGAACCAAATGTTGTGGAAATCTTCAAGGACTGTCACACCAGCAAGACGAAGGGCATGACTACACCAATCAAAGCCGCTGTTGTAAGTCCTTAATACTCATGCCCTTTAACTACTACTTACTCTGCTTGTGCCTTGAACTGCATGGTTTGCAGCCAATGTATATTACTCTTTTCAATTTTATACACAATTGTCTTAACGTATCATTGCACCTTACAAGGTTTAAAAGAGAGGTGTGATGTTCCTTTGATCTTGACCTGTAATCTAGTTCCATGCTGGACTTGCCCACACAACGCTACAATTGCCTGTTTGTCTGTTCTCAGTTGTTTTGTGATATGAATGATGTCATACTATGCTTACCGTATTATAAACTTTGTCTCTTTATCCTTACACTACAAAAAAATACACTTCTGTGAAGATACATGTTTGTCACAGTAGGTCACGTTTTCTGTCATGCATGTACATCCATGATGATTTTATGACAGAATCAAGATAGTCATACCTGTGCTATCGTAGAAGTGTTCCATGACATTGCCAAAATTATCATCACGGAAGTGGCCACTTCCATGACAATAAATCGCATGTCATAGAAGTGCTTTCGTCAAGGTGACCGACACGTGGCATCCACCGTAACGGAACGCTGTTAAGCTACCGGGTCTGGTTTTGGATCCGATAACCCGTTAATAGCCCCGACCAATGGGGATTTTCCATGTGTAAAATCATCATTGGCTGGAGTAAACACGTGTTGTCTCACCGTTGGGACAGATGTCATCCACTCATTGGATCGAAGGCGCCTATGATACGTCGACATGTGGCATGGCCGAATAGAGGCCCATTCCTATGAAAAGGCCGGCCCGTTTGACTTGGTCAAAAGGTGGCGGGCCGGCCCACAGAAAGCCTGTTAACGGCCTGTTCGCATATGGCCAATTTACAGCCCGCTAACATAGGGCCCATTACGGCCTATCCGAATTAGGCCCGGTAGCATCATCTGGGCCGTCCAATATGACGTCTTTTGGCCCATATGAGGCTCTTTGTAACTCTTGGCCCATTAACGGCCCGTGGTGAAACTGGCCCGTAATGAGCAGTGTATCACTTTATACCCATTAACGGCCCATTATTCCGTTGGGGCGTTTCCAACCCATGTTATCTTTCGGCCTTCTCAGGGCCCATTTATTCTTGAGCTCATTTCCAGCATTCGGTTACTTATGGCCTGTTACTGTCATTTTCTGCTTGTGGGCCTAATTCAGCTTGTTGTTACAGTTGGCCCGTTTGTGGTCCATTAATACGTTGGGCCGTTTTCATAGCGTCATCAAATACGGCCTATTAACAACGACCCGTTATGGTCGGCCCATGAATAGGCGATTCCAACTCTAGCCCGTTTACGGCCATAATGTGGTCTGTTATGGGCCCATGTTTGGCCAATCGATCATATGGCCCATATAAGGCCCGTTGATAATATGGCCCGTACAAGGCCCATTGTGTCTACGGCCCGTAGAAGGCCCATTGTTTCTACGTCTGGTAGGAGGCCCAGTCTCACTAGAGTAAATATGTAGCCCATGGTTATTGTGGCCTAGTTCTAAAAAATAGGTTATTGCGGCCACTAGCAAACCGCGGAAAAAGAACTGCACTGACTACAAGCAAACAAATAAACAAGACAACAAGGACATAAATAAGCAAGCAACTTACGCTAGGCTATCACGGCTATTACACATATTACATCCACTGGGCATCAAAGTTCGCCACTAGTGCAAATATAGGGAACAAAGCAGCATATAAACGCCGCAGCAAAACAAGTCCAGAACTGAAACCACTTCAGAAGAGCTCACGAAACAATATCCTAGGTACCCATAATGCTAGCAAGATGCTTAGCAAGCTTATTAACTTTCTCTTGTTTGGCGCTTAAATCCTCCAGCACTTGTTGTCGCACAAGAAAGTACGCATCTGAATTATGCAGGGACTTCCTCAGTCCTTCGGCTTCTTGCCGCAGCACGGCTGACTGATGCCTTTCAGCTTGTAGCTGAGACTGAAGAAGCCGAAGTGATTCAGGCGGCGAGTTCAAAGAGCTTGTGCTAGCGGTACTGGCCAGTAACTCGAACACTACATCAATGCAGGACTGTGGGGTTTCCTCACTGTCTACAAGATCATTTTTATCACCTTTCTTGGAGACCAACAGGGTTGTCTCACTATCTTGAACCTTATCAGCATTACTTTCTCTACCATTGCATAGTGGGGTGCTCTTCTCCAATATTTTGTTTGCATACTACAAGAGAAACAAGCAGATACATCACAGGTTTAGCATGTAGTATACGAAACTCATTTTGGTAAACCGGTTCATAGTAAGGTGGACAGGATAACAGCATGAAACAAACATATATCTATGTACTATGGTCACTGTATTGTCCATATCATTCTAGTTTATGTTGCCTAATCAAGATAGAGACACAGTATAAATCATATATTTTTAAGACACAGCAGCATAGACAGAATATAAGTGTGAGAAACTACACAGCATTGGCAACACTTGTAATGTGCATCACATGAGAACATAACTGTTTATACAACTTAAACTAAAATCAACATAGAGCAAGAAGTTAGAACAACAATCCAGTTAAAGAAATAGGTTTAAAACATACCTTTCGCGCCATTGGAGTTTCAATTGGATCCTTCAAATTCGAAAGTAGTTGGTATGAGTAAATACAGTGATGCAACAACAAAGGAGTATGGACCATAGCTACGGAATCTGACCTATGAACAGTTGCTCTTCTGCTTTAAACGTGGAGTTTGGGTTATCTGTGGTGGTCTTCGTGCTTTGGGCACTGCAGTTGCTTTACAAACTGCTCGTGTGGGGGTACTCTATGGTGGACATGGTGCTTTGTCAACTAGAAGTGGGTTACAATCCGCTGGGGTTGCGGTTAGATGGGTTGTAGCTGGTTCTCAGTCCAACGGTTTAAGTGTGCAATCTGGAAGAGTCTCGATTATGTCTGGCGGGGCTAGTTTGTGGGCCAGTACAACCATGCTTATATCTGCATCGACGGGTAGCACTGTCTTTTGTGAAGAACGGGTTTTTGCTCCCTTAGATACTGCCATAACCCCCTCCAATTCAAATGGCTGATAAACAAGAAAAGAAACTGAACGTACATACATTGTATGATAGACAGATGTGGTAATTCACATATATATTATCTAACCAAACAGGACAGCATGACACAATTTCACATATATGATGCCTAACTAAACAGGATAGCATGACACAGTTTCAGATATATGATGGATAACTTAACAGGATATAATGGCATAATTCAACATATGATGAGTACCTAAACAGGATAACATGACAAAACTATATGATGTCTTTCTAAAATAGGTTGGGATGAAATAATTCACATACATGTTGTCCGTATACAGGATGGCATGATATAATTGACATAATTGATTCATATACTAAGCAGCTGGCACTCGCATGTATGATCTCTAAACTAAGCAGATGGAATTCAATATTGTGCATATGATGTCTAAACTAAGCAATGCAAGACACCATATGCATGATATGAGAAATATAAACATTGCAACTTAGAGCATACACCTCAGGTGGGATATAGGACTAGTCATCTGTCTCTGAATCCTCCTTTGAGGAGCTCCCTGTAACCATCGAGATATATGCTTCAACAGGTACCATTGCCTGCTCTGAAGACCTTGTTTTCACTCCAGATTTTTCCATAACCGTCTCAAATGGCTGATACACATGAAGAGTAGTTCAATATACATAGATTGTCGACAAATGGAATACGGAATGAAAAAAAAGATGGCATGAGATAATTCACATATATGATGCCTGGCTACATGGTGGTGCATAATTCACATATATGATAACTAGCTGAAAAACATGTCATTGCATAATTCACATATCTTATATAGAAAGCAAACAGGAGGCATTCACACTTCACATAAAGCATGTCTAATCTAAGCGGATGGCATGGAAATGCAAGACACCATGTGCATGATATGAGCAATATAACCCTGCCAAGTTAGAGCATGCACCTTAGGGGGGAATATGACTGGTCATTTGTCTCTGAATCCTCCTCTGAGGAGCTATCTATAGCCAGCAAGAAATCTGCATCGACAGGTAGCACTGACTGCTCAGAAGACCTTGTTTTCACTCTAGATTTTCCCATGACCGACTCAAATGGCTGATGCATAGGAAGAGTAGATGAATGTATAAACATTGTTGACAAATGGAATACATTACGGAAAAAATATGGCACGATACAATTCACATATATGATGACTGGCTGGACAGGATGGCATTGCATGATTCACATATATGATGCCTAGCTAAAGAAGATGGCATTGCATAATTCCCATATACTCCCTCCGTTCCTAAATATTTGTCTTTTTAGAGATTTCAAATGGATTACCACATACGGATGTATATAGACATATTTTAGACTGTAGATTCACTCATTTTGTTCCGTATGCAGTCACTTGTTGAAATATCTAAAAAGACAAATATTTAGGAATGGTGGGAGTATGATATAGAAACCAAACAGGTGGCATTCACACAAAACAAATCTAAACTAAGCTGATGACATATAAGCTGTATAATGTAAGCAATGTGAGGCGCCATATGCACGATATGACCAACATCAGCATGCCAGGTTAGAGCAAACACCTCAGGTGGTAAGCATGCGTGGTCGGCTCCTTCTGAATCCCCATCTGAACAGTTATCTTCCTCTGGAATACAATCTGGAAATGCAGGAGGGGGCCCACTTCGCCCACCATGGAGCGGCGTCTGCATGACATTATATTCCCACGCAACGGTCTTCTCTTTTTCTCTACATGTTCAGTATGATTGTGTACAATATCTGACATGCATAATAAAAAAATAGTTAGATTTTGTAAGGCCTAAGGGGTGCATGCAAAAATCAAGACTGATGGTAGCAAACGAGTGGATGGATCCAAAACTAATGATAGTAGGTAGATTATAGCTTCAGTTTAAAAAAAGATAGACAATGGATCATCTATTGTTTGTTGTCCACCCAACATGAACCACATAGAAGACCCCAGATGAACCAGATAGTAGACAAATACTATTTGTTGTTGCCTCAATATGAGACCCACGGGCATTTTAAAACTCAAGTTTGAACGATAAAGTAGCAGGTAATAATAACCATGTATAACATAAGCAAACACGAAAGACTGTGACCTCTCTTCCGAAACTGTGTAGTCCTCAGGTTCATCTGCTCAGTCGATGATGATAATGCACTTGGCGTGGCTGCCGACAATGGGGAAGATGATCTGAGGCGGCGAAAGAAAGTCTGCAGGGGGGATCTTTGCTGCAGTGAACGCTTCTGTTGATGGTGCACCTCAGGTGGGGTGGATGACGGCACGGTAGGAGCAGGACATAACACACAGAGTTTTCTTTGACGTCTATCTGAAAATGAAGTAAATTTGTAAGGGCTCCTTAGAATTGGAGGATTCTATAAACGCAGGGACAGGAAAAACACAGGAATAGGCTAGGAATGCACGTGCAAAATAGAGCATTTGGAAACATAGGATTTTAGTCAACCTGGGTGTTTGGTTCACATGAATTGGAAGAACACAGGAATGGAGAAACATGGTCAAATTAAAGTCAAACCACGTGAAAATGAAAAAAATAAGAATCTTATTATGCCAGTAATGCAATTAGTTTTGTTCTTCATGCATATTAATTTGAAAAGGATGTCCAAGTGAATATTAAAATTCCTACGATTTTTCTTCGAAAGAGACACCAAAGGAAAAAAAACTCCAGTTTTGCATTGCTCCACTCCTTCTAACCAAATGCACGAATAGTAGTACCACAGTAGTTCCATAGCGAAGGATCCCTGAGGGATCGACATGAATGCAGAGTAACAAAGTGATGCGATGAGTGTACAACCTCTTTGGCATAGCCTTGTGGACCTCGGCATCATTGGGTTGGACATGGAGGATGGTGATGCTGATGTGACTGTCGGAGGCGGGGAAGAAGATCTGAGGCCTCTGGAAACGGTGCCGAGGGTACTGCTCCACTGTGATGGACGGTTCCGTCGTTGGAGCAGCTCAGGTGAGGTGTACGGCGGTGAGGGTGAAGCAGGACAAGACATACAACGTTAATCTAAAGTGGGACTCTAATATCATCTGGAATAGATAATGTAAAATACATCACCAAAAAGTGCTAGATGTAAAGCGCATCAGCTGCGCCATGGCCGCTCCTACAGATGCTGTCAGTACTGTTCACTCTGAACTTAACTGAAGAAACTGAACTTTACAGTCAAAACTGAATTTTACTATCGAAACTGATTGAACTATAGTAGAGCATTGCAATAGATGTTTAGGGCGTTCAAGCACTAGTAGCAGAAAAGCAGAGATCTAAATTAGCAGACGCTCGAGCAGGGAACGCACTAGCAGAGAGCAAGTCGTGCAGCAGCACCGTGAGCAAGTGCTAAAGCAGTAACTCCTATAGCTGCAGGAGGTCGTGCAGCAGCAAGAGCAGAGCAGCAACACGAACTAGAGCAAGAGCGGAGCAGCAGCGCGACCGACAGCAATAGCATAGCAGAGTAGCAGCATGAACGAAAGCAAGAGCAGTGCAGCAGCACGATCGACAGCAAGAACAGAGCCATAGCGCGAACGAGAGCTGGAGCAGCTACAGCTAGTGCCAGTGTGGAAGTCGCCGCCGAGGAAGCAACGACATGGGGGAGAGACGCCGTGGATGATGTGGCCGGGGACGGCGCCGTTGATGGAGACCCTGAAGGAAATATGCCCTAGAGGCAATAATAAAGTTATTGTTTATTTCCTTATTTCATGATAAATGTTTATTATTCATGCTAGAATTGTATTAACCAGAAACATAATACATGTGTGAATACATAAACAAACATAGTGTCACTAGTATGCCTCTACTTGACTAGCTCGTTAATCAAAGATGGTTAACTTTCCTAACCATAGACATGAGTTGTCATTTGATTAACGGGATCACATCATTAGGAGAATGATGTGATTGACTTGACCCATTCCGTTAGCTTAGCACTTGATCGTTTAGTACGTTGCTATTACTTTCTTCATGACTTATACATGTTCCTATAACTATGAGATTGTGCAACTCCCGTTTACCAGAGGAACACTTTGTGTGCTACCAAACATCACAACATAACTGGGTGATTATAAAGGTGCTCTACAGGTGTCTACGAAGGGACTTGTTGGGTTGGCGTATTTAGAGATTAGGACTTGTCACTCCGATTGTCAGAGAGGTATCTCTGGGCCTACTCGGTAATGCACATCACTATAAGCCTTGCAAGCATTGTAACTAATGAGTTAGTTACATGATGATGTATTACAGAACGAGTAAAGAGACTTGCCGGTAACGAGATTGAACTAGGTATTGAGATACCGACGATCAAATCTCGGGAAAGTAACATACCGATGACAAAGGGAACAACGTATGTTGTTATGCGGTTTGACCGATAAAGATCTTCGTAGAATATGTGGGAGCCAATATGAGCATCTAGGTTCCGCTATTGGTTATTGACCGGAGACGTGTCTCGTCATGTATACATAGTTCTTGAACCCGTAGGGTCCGCACGCTTAAAGTTTGATGACGGTTATATTATGAGTTTATGTGTTTTGATGTACCGAAGGTATTTCAGAGTCCTGGATGAGATCGGGGACATGATGAGGAGTCTCGAAATGGTTGAGACGTAAAGATCGATATATTGGACGACTATATCCGGACATCAGAAAGGTTCCGAGTGATTCGGGTATTTATCCGAGTGCCGGGGGTTATCAGAAACCCCGGGGGGACTATTGGGCCTACATGGGCCATAGGGAAGAGGGAAGGCAGCCCACAAGGGGCAGCTGCACCCCCTCCCTATAGGGGCTCCGAATTGGACTAGGGAGCCCCCCCCCCTTTCCTTCTCCTTTCCCTCTCCTTCATTCCCCCTTCCTTTTCCTAGTTGGACTAGGAAAGAGGGGAGTCCTACTCCTACTAGGAGGAGGACTCCTCCCCTCCTTGGTGCGCCCCAAGGCTGGCTGGCCTCCCCCCTTGCTCCTTTATATATGGGGGCAGGGGGCACCTCTAGACACAACAATTGATCCCTTGGATCTCTTAGCCGTGTGCAGTGCCCCCCTCCACGATAATCCACCTCGATAATATCATAGCGGTCCTTAGGCAAAGCCCTGCGTCGGTAGAACATCATCATCGTCACCACACCGTCGTGCTAACAGAACTCTCCCTCAAATCTCAGCTGGATCGGAGTTCGAGGGACGTCATCGAGTTGAACGTGTGCAGAACTTGGAGGTGTCGTGCATTTAGTACTTGATCGGTTGGATCATGAAGACGTACGACTACATCAACCGCGTTGTGCTAACGCTTCCACTTTCGGTCTACGAGGGTACGTGGACACACTCTCCCCTCTCGTTGCTATGCATCACCATGATCCTGCGTGTGCGTAGAATTTTTTTTGAAATTACTACGTTCCCCAACAGTGGCATCCGAGCCTGGTTTTATGCGTAGATGTTGTATGCACGAGTAGAACACAAGTGAGTCGTGGGCGATACAAGTCATACTACTTACCAGCATGTCATACTTTGGTTCGGCGGTATTGTTGGATGATGCGGCCTGGATCAACATTATGTGTACACTTACGCGAGACTGGTTCTACCGACGTGCTTTGCACACAGGTGGCTGGCGGGTATCAGTTTCTCCAACTTTAGTTGAACCGAGTGTGGCTACGCCCGGTCCTTGAGAAGGTTAAAACAGCACTAACTTGATGAACTATCGTTGTGGTTTTGATGCGTAGGTAAGAACGGTTCTTGCTTAGCCCGTAGCATCCACGTAAAACTTGCAACAACAAAGTAGAGGACGTCTAACTTGTTTTTGCAGGGCATATTGTGATGTGATATGGTCAAGGCATGATGCTACATTTTATTGTATGAGATGGTCATGTTTTGTAATCGAGTTACCGGCAACTGGCAGGAGCCATATGGTTGTCGCTTTATTGTATGCAATGTAATCACCCTGTAATTACTTTACTTTATCACTAATCAGTAGCGATAGTCGTAGAAGCAATAGTTGGCGAGACGACAACGATGCTACGATGGAGATCAAGGTGTCACGCCGGTGAGGATGGTGATCGTGACGGTGCTTTAGAGATGGAGATCACAAGCATAAGATGATGATGGCCATATCATATCACTTATATTGATTGCATGTGATGTTTATCTTTTATGCATCTTATCTTGCTTTGATTGACGGTAGCATTATAAGATGATCTCTCACTAAATTTCAAGATAAAAGTGTTCTCCCTGAGTATGCACCGTTGCCAAAGTTCGTCGTGCCCAAACACCACGTGATGATCGGGTGTGATAAGCTCTACGTCCATCTACAATGGGTGCAAACCAGTTTTGCACACGCAGAATACTCAGGTTAAACTTGACGAGCCTAGCATATGCAGATATGGCCTCGGAACATTGAGACCGAAAGGTCGAGCGTGAATTATATAGTAGATACGGTCAACATAGTGATGTTCACCATTGAAAACTACTCCATTTCATGTGATGATAGGTTATGGTTTAGTTGATTTGGATCACGTGATCACTTAGATGATTAGAGAGATGTCTATCTAAGTAGGAGTTCTTAAGTAATATGATTAATTGAACTTAAATTTATCATGAACTTAGTCCTGGTAGTATTTTGCAAATTATGTTGTAGATCAATAGCTCGCGTTGTTGCTTTCATATGTTTATTTTGATATGTTCCTAGAGAAAACTGTGTTGAAAGATGTTAGTAGCAATGATGCGGATTGGATCCGTGATCTGAGGATTGTCCTCATTGCTGCACAGAAGAATTATGTCCTTGATGCACCGCTAGGTGACGGACCTATTGCAGGAGCAGATGTAGACATTATGAACGTTTGGCTAGCTCAATATGATGACTACTTGATAGTTTAGTGCACCATGCTTAATGGCTTAGAATCGGGACCTCATAGACATTTTGAACGTCATGGGCCATATGAGATGTTCTAGGAGTTGAAGTTAATATTTCAAGCAAATACCCGAGTTGAGAGATATGAAGTCTCCAACAAGTTCTATAGATAAAAGATGGAGGAGAATTGCTCAACTAGTGAGCATGTGCTCAAATTGTCTGGGTACTACAATCGCTTGAATCAAGTGGGAGTTAATATTCCAGATAAGATAGTGATTGACAGAGTTCTCTAGTCACCATCACCAAGTTAGTAGAACTTCATGATGAACTATAGTATGCAAAGGATGACGAAAACGATTCCCGAGCTCCTCGCGATGTTGAAATCAATGAAGGTAGAAATCAAGAAAGAGCATCAAGTGTTGATGATTGACAAGACCAATAGTTTCAAGAAAAGGGCAAAGGGAAAGAAAGGGAACTTCAAGTAGAATGACAAGCAAGTTGTCACTCCCGCGAAGAAGCCCAAAGCTGGACCAAAGCCTGAAACTGAGTGCTTACACTGCAAAGGAAATGGTCACTAGAAACAGAAATGCCCTGAATATTTGGTGGATAAGAAGGATGGCAAAATGAACAAGGGTATATTTGATATACAGGTTATTGATGTGTGCATTACTAGTGTTTATAGTAGCCCCTGAGTATTTGATACTTGTTCGGTTGCTAAGATTAGTAACTCGAAATAGGGGTTACATAATAAACAGAGACTAGTTGAGGGGAAGTGACGATGAGTGTTGGAAGTAGTTCCAAGATTGATATGATCATCATCACACACTCCCTATACTTTTGGGATTAGTGTTAAACCTAAATAAATGTTATTTGGCGTTTGCATTGAGCATGAATATGATTTGATCATGTTTATTGCAATACGGTTATTCATTTAAAGTCAGAGAATAATTGTTGTTCTGTTTACATGAATAAAACCTTCAATGGTCATACACCCAATGAAAATAGTTTGTTGGATCTCAATCGTAGTGATACACATATTCATAATATTGATGACAAAAGATGCAAATTTAATAATGATAGTGCAACTTATTTGTGGCACTGCCGTTTGGGTCATATCGGTGTAAAGCGCATGAAGAAACTCCATAAAGATGGATTTTCGAAATCACTTGGTTATGAATCATTTGATGCTTGCAAACCGTGCCTTTTGGGTCAGGT
Organism: Triticum aestivum; assembly: GCF_018294505.1. Classification (NCBI taxonomy): domain Eukaryota; kingdom Viridiplantae; phylum Streptophyta; class Magnoliopsida; order Poales; family Poaceae; genus Triticum; species Triticum aestivum. The sequence continues at coordinate 78,748,179 of NC_057801.1, read as the reverse complement.
AACTAAAACTCTGTTCTCTAGAACAATGGAACGAGCTACTGACTTGTTGGAAATAATATATACTGATGTATGCAGACCAGTGAGTATTAAGGCTCGTGGCAGGTATCATTATTTTCTGACCTTCGCAGATGATTTGAGCAGATATGGGTATATCTACTTGATGAAACATAAGTCTGAAATAGTTGAAAGGTTCAAAGAATTTCAGAGTGAAGTGGAAAATCATCGTAACAAGAAAATAAAGTTTCTGTGATCTGATCGTGGAGATGAATATTTGAGTTACGACTTTGGCCTTCAGTTAAAATAATGTGGAATAGTTTCACAAACTCATGCCACCTGGAACACCACAGCGTAACAGTGTGTCCGAACGTCATAACCACACTTTATTTGATATGGTGCGATCAATGATGTCTCTTACCGATTTACCAATATCGTTTTGGGGTTTTGCATTAGAGATAGCTGCATTCACATTAAATAGGGCACCATCTAAATCCATTGAGACGACACCATATGAACTATGGCTTAGCAATAAACCTAAGATGTCGTTTCTTAAAGTTTGGAGTTGTGATGCTTATGTGAAAAAGATTCAACCTGATAAGCTCGAACCCAAATCAGAGAAATGTGTCTTCATAGGATACCCAAAGGAAACTATTGGGTACACCTTCTATCAAAGATCCGAAGGCAAGACATTCGTTGCCAAGAATGGATCCTTTCTAGAGAAGAAGTTTCTCTCGAAAGAAGTGAGTGCGAGAAAAGTAGAACTTGATGAGGTAATAGTATCTTCTCCCGAATTGGAAAATAGTTCATCACTGAAATCAGTTCCAGTGATTCCTACACCAATTAGTGAGGAAGCTGATGATGATGATCATGAAACTTCAGATCAAGTTACTACAGAACCTCGTAGGTCTTCCAGAGTACGGTCCGCACCAGAGTGGTACGATAATCCTGTTCTGAAAGTCATGTTACTAGACCATGATAAACCTATGAACTATGAGGAAGCAATGATGAGCCCAGATTCCGTGAAATGGCTGGAGGCCATGAAATCTAAGATATGATCCATGTATGAGAACAAAGTGTGGACTTTGGTGGACTTGCCCGATGATCGGCAAGCCATAGAAAATAAATTGATCTTCAAGAGGAAGACGGACGTTGATAGTAGTGTTACTATCTACAAAGCTCGACTTGTCACAAAAAGGTTTTCGACAAGTTCAAGGTGTTGACTGCAATGAGATTTTCTCAACTGTAGCGATGCTTAAGCCTATCCAAATCATGTTAGCAATTGCCACATTTTATAAAATCTGGCAAATGGATGTCAAAACTGCATTCCTCAATGGTTTTCTTAAAGAAGAGTTGTATATGATGCAACCAGAAGGTTTTGTCAATCCTAAAGGTGCTAACAAAATGTGCAAGCTCCAGCGATCCATCTATGGACTGGTGCAAGCATCTCAGAGTTGGAATATACGCTTTGATAAGTTGATCAAAGCATATAGTTTTATACGGACTTGCAGCGAAGCCTGTATTTACAATAAAGTGAGTGGGAGCACTACAGCCTTTCTGATAAGTATATGTGAGTGACATATTGTTGATCAGAAATGATGTAGAATTTTTCTGGAAAGCATAAACAAGTGTTTGAAAGGATTTCTTTAAAAGAAAGACCTCAATAAAGCTACTTACATATTGAGCATCAAGATCTATTGAGATAGATCAAGATGCTTGATAAGATTTTCAATGAGTACATACCTTGACAAGATTTTGAAGTAGTTCGAAATGGAACAGTAAAAGAAAGAGTTCTTGCCTGTGTTGCAAAGGTATGAAATTGAGTAAAACTCAAATCCCGACCATGGTAGAAAATAGAAAGAGAATGAAAGTTGTTCCCTATGCCTCAGTCATAGGTTCTATAAAAGTATGCCACACTATGGACCAGACCTATTGTATAGTATGCCCTGGTTTGGCAAGGGAGTACAATGGTGACCTAGGAGTAGATCACTGGACATTGGTCAAAATTATCCTTAGTGGAATAAGGATATGTTTCTCGATTATGGAGGTGACAAGAGGTTCGTCCTAGAGGGTTACGTCGATGCAAGATTTGACACTGATCCAGATGACTCTAAGTCTCAATCTGGATACATATTGAAAGTGGGAGCAATTAGCTAGAGTAGCTCCATACAGAGCATTGTAGACATAGAATATTTTTGCAAAATACATACGGCTCTGAATGTGACATACCCGTTGACTAAACTTCTCTCACGAGCAAAACATGATCACACCTTGGTACTCTTTGGGTGTTAATCACATAGCAATGTGAACTAGATTATTGAATCTAGTAAACCATTTGGGTGTTGGTCACATGATGATGTGAACTATGGGTGTTAATCATATACAGATATGAATATTGGTGTTAAATCACATGGCGATGTGAACTAGATTATTGACTCTAGTGTAAGTGGGAGACTAAAGGAAATATGCCCTAGAGGCAATAATAAAGTTATTATTTATTTCCTTATTTCATGATAAATGTTTATTATTCAGGCTAGAATTGTATTAACCGGAAACATAATACATGTGTGAATACATAGACAAACTAAGTGTCACTAGTATGCCTCTACTTGACTAGCTCGTTATCAAAGATGGTTAAGTTTCCTAACCATAGACATGAGTTGTCATTTGATTAACGGGATCACATCATTAGGAGAATGATGTGATTGACTTGACCCATTCTGTTAGCTTAGCACTTGATCGTTTAGTATGTTGCTATTGCTTTCTTCATGACTTATACATGTTCCTATAACTATGGGATTATGCAACTCCCGTTTACCGGAGGAATACTTTGTGTGCTACCAAACATCACAACGTAACTGGGTGATTATAAAGGTGCTCTACAGGTGTATCTGAAGGTACTTGTTGGGTTGGCATATTTCGAGATTAGGATTTGTCACTCCGATTGTCGGAGAGGTATCTCTGGGCCCACTCGGTAATGCACATCACTATAAGCCTTGCAAGTATTGTAACTAATGAGTTAGTTACAGGATGATGTATTACGGAATGAGTAAAGAGACTTGCCGGTAACGAGATTGAACTAGGTATTGAGATACCGACGATCGAATCTCGGGCAAGTAACATACCGATGACAAAGGGAACAACGTATGTTGTTATGCGGTTTGGCCGATAAAGATCTTTATAGAATATGTGGGAGCCAATATGAGCATCCAGGTTCTGCTATTGGTTATTGACCGGAGACGTGTCTCGGTCATGTCTACATAGTTCTCGAACCCGTATGGTCCGCACACTAAAAGTTCGATGGCGGTTATATTATGAGTTTATGTGTTTTGATGTACTGAAGGTAGTTCGGAGTCCCGGATGTGATTGGGGACATGACGAGAAGTCTCGAAATGGTCGAGACATAAAGATCGATATATTGGACGACTATATTCAGACATCAGAAAGGTTCCGAGTGATTCGGGTATTTATCGGAGTGCCGGGGGTTATCGGAAACCCCGGGGGGACTATTGGGCCTACATGGGCCATAGGGAAGAGGGAAGGCAGCCCACAAGGGGCAGCTGCGCCCCCTCCCTATAGGGGGTCCAAATTGGACTAGGGAGGGGGGCGCCCCCTGTCGGTGTCAAAACCGGCGGATCTCGGGTAGGGGGTCCCGATCTATGCGTCTAGGCTCATGGTAACAGGAAGCGAGGGACACAATGTTTACCCAGGTTCGGGCCCTCTCGATGGAGGTAAAACCCTACTTCCTGCTTGATTAATATTGAAGATATGAGTAGTACAAGAGTAGATATACCACGAGATCGTAGAGGCTAAACCCTAAGAGCTAGCCTATGATGGTATGATTGTAATTGTGATCGGCCTTCTAAGGACCAACCTCTCCGATTTATATAGACACCGGAGAGGGCTAGGGTTTACATGGAGTCGGTTACAAGGAAGGAAACACAATATCCGGATCGCCTAAGCTTGTCTTCCACACAAAAGAGAGTCCCATCCGGACACGGGCCGAAGTCTTGAGCCTTGTATCTTCACGCTTCAATAGTCCGGATGATGTATACAGTCCGGCTATCCGGATACCCCCTTATCCAGGACTCCATCAGTAGCCCCTGAACCAGGCTTCAATGACGATGAGTCCAACGTGCAGTCTTGTCTTCGGCATTGCAAGGCGGGTTACATCTCCGAATACTCCAAAGTACCTGTTATGATGAATAGTGTCCGGCATCCCATCGATGTTGTACTCCTCGGCTTCAATGTCTCAATAATGACCATCTCCACGTGTCGAGCGAATGCGAAGAGTCAAGGCATTTTTGCATTTTCCACCCTCAATCCTTCTGGCTGACCGTCTATTTGAAGAGACGGGGATCCTCAGATCCAAACCTCACTCGCCCCCCTCGAGCAAGCATCCAACAGAGCGCTCCAGAAAAACCATTCCAACATCGCTGGTCGTCGTAGCTCTTCTGCTCGCCCTCCTCGCTCCAAGTCGGGGGATTGGGAAGAGTGTTCAGTTCCTCATAGCTGTTTGATAAAGTTACAAACCCAAGGGTTTCTCCCACCAGCGTTTATGGTCCCTGTTCGAGCCGGAGTAGCCACCTGTAACAGAGGGGAACAAGCGGAGGGATCTCCTAATCCATCTCCAGAGGAGCGAGTATGCTTCACCCTGCATCTGCTAAGGGGCGTCGGATTTCCTATCCACCCGTTTCTTTGCGGGCTCCTAGAGTTCTACGGCCTCCAGTTGCACAACCTTACCCTTGCCTCCATTCTGCATATAGCGGGGTACGTCGCCCTTTGCGAGCTATTTTTAGGCTGCGAACCTCACTTCGGATTATGGAGGAAGTTGTTCTACCTTGTCCCCCGCACCCAGGGAGAATCCCTATGTCAAGTGGGCGGGGCCGAAGTATGGCGCATTGCCGAGACCGGATACCTATCCGGCACCCCTAAGAAGGCACCAGAAAATTGGCCTTCAGAGTGGTTTTACATTGATGACGCTCCCCTTCCGGATCCAGTCCGAACAGGTCTCCCCAAGTTTGGTAACGCCCCACCAAGGGCATGTCTAAGCTGGCGCCCTCGAGGCCCTCAAGAAGAGGATACGAGGGAAATACACTTCCTGATGAGCAGGATAAAGTTACTGGCCAAATCCGGACTGACGATAGTCGAGGTCATGGCAATATGCATAATACGGGGAGTGCAACCGCTTCAATGTCGGGGGAAGCCCATGTGGCACTTCAACGGGGAAGACGACGCCACCCGCTGCGGCCGTAAGGGTCCGGACTCCGCCACTGCTCTGGCAAGGATATTGTCCGATTTATATAAAGGGAAAGAGGAGAATTCCTTCGCATTAAACCGCGGGACGGATTCTCCATGTACAACCCCCCAGAGTGGGTAAGTCGTCATTACTTTCCCTGTTTTACTTACTTTAGCGTACTCTGCTAAGATTACCTGCATCGATATTTCCGAGAAGGAACTGAGGAGGGTCGTAGAAGGAATCTTCAACCTCCCTGCAGCCAGAGGACCCCAGAAGGTCCCTAGATCCAGGACTCAAAGAAGATCTGCATATTACTGTGGAGCTTGTCAACGGGGTATTTTATCAAGCGAGCTGTGATGGTGCTTCGATGGCCATTATGGCCGACTATCCCGGACTGCTCCCTGTGTCGCATGTAAGCCGAACTAAAAACCCTATTCTCCAAAGAGGACCCCCCCCCCTCGGGTATTATGCTTTACCCTTGAGGCGTCGTGCTGTTTGCAGAGACGACGGTCGGAGCGAGGGGCCGAGCCCCTAGGGACTCGTCGACCACGGGCGTCCGGATCAGGCAGGCTCAAGAGGAAGGCGGTGAGGGTTGACACACGCTGCAGAGGTAAAGTAATAACCTGTCCTGCGATTATAGTATTTGAAATATGATAGCGCCCTTTGTGTCGGGCAGGAAGAGGAACAGCCGGACTATATCTAGGGATCCCGCCAACCACGCCTCCACCAGCCGGGTTCCAGAACCGGCTTCGAGGGCGGAGGCGGACACGGGGCCAGTACCGCATGGTTCTTTGACAGAGGATGCGGATATGTTTCCGGCCACGAACTCCGAAGTGGAGAGCGCCATGAATCACTGGCGCCGAAGGGCCGTGCTTCAGAACAACATCTTTTCCGAAGAGGCTTTTAATGCCTTCAATTCGGCAGACACATACATCCGAGCTGCTCAAGGCGGGCTTGCCCAAGCGACGAACCAGTATACCAAAGATATACGGGTAAGAAATTTTTATAAGTATGTATAGCAGTAGCCCCTAAGACTTGAAATAGTTGGAACAACTGTTTGAAGGATCAATTTGTTCAGGTTCTTGTAGATAAGAATGAAAAATTGGCTCGGGAGCTGGAGGAATGTAAGGCCCAGCTGAGGGACACGGTTGCCAAGCTAGAGGAATCCCAGAAGGCCTCCTCTGGTAACATTTGTCTCAATTGTACGAAGATGCACCAGTTAGTAAATGGCTGATATGACAACTCTAACAGAAAATTCTACAGATAATCCCGGGGTGAATCCGGAGGGTGTAAGAGATGACGACTCGCATCTCAAAAGGCAGCTAAAGGCTGGCGAGCGCATTCTCACGCAAGTTCGGCGGCAGAAAAACAATCTTCAAGATGCCAATGTCCGGCTGGACGTAGAGTTAAAAGACGTTTGCGCCCAGCTGGCGGACTCCATGAAGGATAATAAAAGGCTTCGACACGGCATTTATGGTGAGTGCCTAGACAAACCGTATGATAGTTTGGCGAGGAAGTATATTGAAAGAATTTTGCTTGCAGGAATGTTAACGGGTCGCCCTGAGGAGGAGATGCCCTCATCTGCAAGTGATTTACTGCAAGACCTTTCACAACTGCACGAGCGAGCTCGGCAAGTGATGTAGGGTGTTGCTCAGGCTTTGTGGCTATCAAGCTTGCTACCGAATGGCATGGGGGAGCTTGTGTATATGCTTCAAGGAGCATGGCGGCGCTTCCGACTGTGGAAGGTGTCTGCTTGCCGGCAAGGCGCAAGAGAAGCCTGGGCTATGGTGAAGATGTGCTACACCAAGCTGGACCCGAACCATATGGCCGAAGTAGGACCGGCGGGGCCCGATGGGCAAGAAATTCCCGTGAGTCTGGTATATGACCAGGTAGCATTAACCGCTAAGTATTCTCAACAGGATTGTAAGCTAGATAGCCTGTTGGATGGTATAGAGGAGAAATATAGTCAGTCCAAGTGACTGTGAAATTCAATGGACATAATTAGTCCCTGGCCGGATTAAAATCATTTGTCATGGCGGACCTTTTCGCTTCAACCCCCGGATCCTACAATCTGGGGTGTGTCCGAATACCCACTCAGTTATACAAAACCGGGGTATGCGTGGAAACAAGGCGTAGGGGTCATAAGTGCTTGAACAGACAAGTACCCAACTAGTTATGTTATATTACATGGATAGTAAGAAACATCTTCCAGGGAGAATAGTTCCGTTAGGGGTTCCTTTCCCTGGGTACGCATGCGAGAATGCACATGTCCGGACTGCGAACGATGGCATAGGATACAAGACTTCTAGGGATTTATGTTGTAATAAACGAATACATCTTTTGTTCACCGACCGAATATTCTCTTAAGGAAACTAGCTTTCGGCTTCACCCAGTCTGAGGTACACATCCGGCTGAACCGGCAATAACAATCGCAGAGGTGCTCCCCTTATGCCCTAGCCGAATTAACGGGAACGTAGGGCATAAACACAAGAGCCAGGCAACCCAGCTTGGCCACATCTTAAGTCATATCGATGCATATAATGGTGAAGAAAAGGCACATATGGAAAAAGAACGCATATGTGATGGGCAAGAAGCCATTTAAAGTAATTATGTTTAGCTTCCGAATAGGAAGCCCCCAGGTATTGCTTACACACATAGCGCGGCCGGATTGATCCAGGAGTCCACACTATATTAAATACTTTGTGTGAAGAGAAAAAGGTCGAGAAAGGAAAAAGGGGTGGAGCAAAATTAAAAAGGAGGGGTAAGGGGACGAACACTGAGTTCGGCGTTAGGTGTAGAATCTCAGGAGTCTGGCCACATTCCATGGGTTCGGCTCGAGTCTGTTATCGGATGCGTTACGTAAGCGGTACGCTCCTCCGGTGAGAACTTTGTCAATGACGAAGGGACCCTCCCACTTGGGTTTGAGCTTGTCCTTCTTCTTCTCCGGTAGGCGTAGAACGAGCTCGCCAATATTGTAAGTTTTGGCCCGCACTTCTCTGCTTTGATATCGTTGAGCCTGCTACTGATAGAATGCGGAGCAGGCTTTTGCGACGTCGCGCTCCTCCTCCAGGGCATCCAAGTTATCCTGCCGGTCTAACTCGGCTTCCTTCTCTTCGTACATGCGTACGCGTGGCGAATCATGTATTATGTCGTAGGGTAGTACTGCTTCCGCGCCATATACCATAAAAAAATGGTGTGCGATTTGGCGTGGTCCACAGCCCCCAGAGTACGGAGTCGAGCTCTTCGACCCAGTGCGCATCTGACTCTGTCAAGGATCGCACTAGTCTGGGTTTGATGCCGCTCATGATGAGACCATTTGCCCGCTCTACCTAGTCGTTTGTTTGGGGATGGTAGATGGAAGCGTAATCAAGCTTAATGCCCATTTTTCTGCACCAAGTTTTCACTTCATCGGCTGTGAAATTTGAGCCATTATCAGTGATGATGCACGACCCCGGATATGAAGGCTATTACTGGTCCGGATTCGGTCGTTTTGACTGGTTTGGCTTCTATCCATTTGGTGAACTTGTCCACCATGACCAATAAGTATTTTTTCTTATGGCTTCCCCCTTTAAGAGGTCCGACCATATCCAGCCCCCAGACCACGAAGGGCCAAGTTATGGGGATTGTTTGGAGAGCGGTAGGGGGCATATGACTCTGATTGGCAAAGAGCTGGCAACCGACGCAAAGTTGGACAAGGTCCTGTGCGTCTGCTCGGGCCGTCGGCCAATAGAAGCATGTACGGAAGGCCTTGCTGACTAGTGCTCGAGCCGCGGCATGGTGTCTGCCCAGTCCGGCATGGATTTCAGCCAAGAGCTGTCGCCCTTCCTCTTCGGAGATGCATCTTTGGAGCACTTCGGTAGCACTTTTCTTGTAGAGTTCCCCTTCATGGACTTTGTAAGCTTTAGAATGCCGGACGATGCAGCGTGCTTCATTTTGGTCTTCAGGGAGCTCCTGCCTATTTAGGTAGGCCAAGAAAGGCTCAGTCCACGGGTCGGTGGCAGAGCCTCCGATTGTGTCTGATGGTTCAGAATCTGGGGTGTGTTCGGATCCATGCTAGTATTGCCAGACTCCCCTTCCCATACCACGGACGGCTTGAACAACCTTTCCAGGAATATATTAGGTGGGACAGGGTCACGTCTGGCGCCGATGTAGGCGAGGACGTCTGCCTCCTGATTGTTTTCTCGAGCCAGATGGTGGAATTTGAGCCCCTCGAATCGAGCTGACATTTTGAGGACGGCATTACGGTAGGCCGCCATTTTCGGATCCTTGGCATCAAAGTCTCCGTTTATTTGTGATATTGCGAGGTTCGAATCCCCGCGCACTTCCAAGCGTTGGATGCCCATAGAGACTGCCATCTGAAGACCGTGCAACAGCGCCTCATATTCGGCTGCATTGTTGGAGTTATGTATAATATTTGGAGGACGTACTGGACCGTGTCTCCGGTGGGAGACGTTAGGACTACACCTGCTCCCAATCCGGCCAGCATTTTGGAGTCGTCGAAGTGCATGATCCAGTTGGAGTACGCGCCGTACTCTTTAGGGAGTTCGGCTTCTGTCCATTCGGCGACAAAGTCAGCCAGTACTTGTGACTTAATGGCTCACGAGGTTTGTATATTATGTCAAACGGAAGGAGCTCGATAGCCCATTTAGCAATCCGATCCATAGCATCGCGGTTATTTATTATGTCATTGAGTGGTACTTTGGAGGCCACCGTAATCGAACACTCTTGAAAGTAGTGTCGCAGCTTCCGGGATGCCATGAAGACCGTGTATGCTATTTTTTTATAGTGTGGGTATCGGGATTTGCATGGGGTGAGGACCGTGGATACTTAATAAATCGGCTTTTGAAGCAGGAATTTGTATCCGTCCACCTCTCATTCGACGACGAGCACTGCGCTTACCACTTGATGTGTTGCCGCTATGTACAATAGCATAGGTTCGTCGATATTTGGTGCTGTTAGGACTGGATTACTGGCCAGTAAGGTCTTTATTTCATCGAGTCCGGCCGTGGCTGCATCCGTCCATATGAAGTGTTCGGTGCGCCGAAGGAGGCGATAAAGAGGTAATGCCTTTTCTCCTAACCTGGAGATAAAGCGGCTCAAAGCGGCCACGCATCCAGCTAATTTCTGGATGTGCTTGAGGTCTGTTGGTATAGCCAACTGCGACAGAGCTCGGATTTTTGTCGGATTTGCTTCAATTCCTCTATTGGAAACAATGAAGCCCAGCAGTTTCCCCGAGGGGACGCCGAAGACGCATTTTTCCGGATTCAACTTGATATCGTATGTCCAGAGGTTATCGAATGTAAGCCTCAAGTCATCTATTAGGGTTTCGACGTGTCTTTTTTTTATGACCACGTCGTCCACATATGCTTCCACTGTTTTGTCGATTTGTTTTTCCAGGCATGTTTGAATCATGCGTTCATAGGTTGCACCGGCATTCTTAATCCCAAAAGGCATAGTGTTGAAGCAAAAAGGGGCATATGGCGTTACAAAAATGCGTCTGCGGTCAACTCGACGTTGCGGATGCGGACATCTCGCTGGTCAATAAACGACTCGATGAGTCACAAGGTATGTGGTTGCTCTGCGGTCGCCTAGTAAGGGAGCTGACACCCATTCCTTACAATTTGTATGCCTGATGCAGATAGTGTTGCTGTTGTGGTAGGCCTTTGAGCAAAACTTGCGCTGGCCAAGGAGCAAGCCAGAAAAAGCGAGGCGGCTACCTTGAAGGCAGCGGAAGAGCTAGAAGCCGAGAAGGCTGCTCATTGCTGAAGCAGGGAGGAGATGGCCGGAATGGCCACGAAATTAAAAGTTGCTACCGACCGCCTGGAGGTTCTTGAAGGAGAACGTCGAGCGGAGCAAGAGGACCTGAAGAAGGCCGATGCCAAAGCCAAGGATGCCCGTAGTGCGATGCGGGCTATGAAGGAGGAACTGCGTCAGGTCGGAGACATTGTGGCTGGAAAGCCCTTTATGCTGCGTAGGAAGTTCACGGATCCGAAGTATGCTCAGCTAGGCCGATTGTACGGTGCGGAGGATCCTTATCTGGACTTGGCAGCGAGTGCGGCGGACGCAGTCGTGCACTTTCGAAGCCAGGAGGATCATGAAATGGAAGAGCTTTTCTGGTCTCAATTCCATAGTCCGGAGCGTCCACTTCCGTTGAGTGATCGGCTGGTTGAGTGGGCTGAGTTGAATAGATTGTCCGGACTAGCCATGACGGATGTGGTCGCTCATCTGTGGCCGAAAAGGCCCAAGCCGAAGAGTTATTTTGGCTTGTTGCAGCAATTCCTTGGGGCGGTGCCGCATATTGAGGCGATGAAGCGGTCGGCATGCATAGTAGGTGCACGGATGGCTCTCGCCCGTGGTAAGACATACTGGGCGGAGATGGATGCCACCGCTGTTGCATCCCGGGGTTCGGACAAAAGCCGATTCCCCACCGAGCACTATTTTGAGGAAGTCCTGCAGGGCGCTCGTATAATAGAGTCGCAGTGCTCGAAAGATGTTATGTTTGAATGACATGTATGATTTCTAAGATCATGTTTATAATGCAATGACTTTTTATACTTGTGTGTTCAAGTATTGAACTATCTCCTGTGCGGCCGTATATGTATGTATAATCTGAAAGATGGCAGTCTTTGGCTTCAGCCCCCACGCACATGGTGCGGGAGTGTTTGCAAAAAGAAAAGTGCTTTTTCACACTTAATCCAATGTCTTGGTCCTTTTAAGGAGGTGATAGCGTAGCAAACTAGGCAACCGGACTATAATGCTTTATCACTTTCACTTAGTCATAGGAGCTCGAATGTGGGGCTACTATATAGCCCCTGGTGGCACCGCTCTTCCCAAACTCGGGGCGCGTATGTGCCTGACCGGGAAGCGGTCCTTCGTTAAAGCGGAGGAATTCTAAACATTCCAATGGTCGATCGAGTGGTTGACCAGTCTCTCGCTATATCATGACAGTCAGCTTTCGGCTTTCTCTACTAAGGTGCTCGCTCGGCCGAACCGGGGAACAATCGCAGTAGTTCTCCTGGTGCCGCGTTAGCCGATGATGCGGAATGTAAGGCAGCAAAACACAGGAGCCGGGCAAACCCAACATTTGACCAAAGACATGATTCGGAGCTGGTGCATATAAGGCCTAACTCGAGACGTCGAACACTCCCTGAGGTGTTCGGTCTTTATGATACCGGGCAGAACAATGCCCTAAGCCCCTTGTGTCCAGGTACAGGCGGGAACTTCTGACGCGGCCGATGCCAAAACGCCAGCCTCCTCCTCGGCTATGGTGGGGAACCGGGGGATGTGTATCAACAAGAGACGGTAAGAAAGGTTTACGCAGGGTCTTAATCTAAAAATAATCCTTGCAACGGGTCCCTGCTGCACGTCTGCGCCTGTGTCTCCGTTGTGCTGTATCCTAGACGGGTGTAGCACGTGCTTCATCTGAAAAAGAGAAGGACTTAGTTTCCAAGAAATATCGTGCAGAAGTTGTATTAAAATAGAGTAAAATGAGGAAAGTTGAGCTTTATTGGCTCTCATCATTTATCCACGCGGCCCCTTATGAAGGGGGTATGCGGCTGGGAAGCTCCTTGTTTAGTTACGCCGGACTTGCCTGACCATGTCCGAGGTCCGAATGACCTGTTTTTAGGGGCTTTGACCTGCAAGGTCTGATTGGTGTGTGGCTGTTGAAGCAGTCTCACGTTCTCCGTGGTCAAGGAACACTCCGAGTTACTTTTTAATGAAATTATGCCACGTTGACCGGGCATTCTTAAGCGTAAAAAATGCGTAATGTGGTATTGCATTAGGGCTGGCGATAGCTGCGCGCCCCAATAGTGCTTAAGGGCTATTGTTTGAATGGGGCGATGGAGAGTGAGCTTTTCATGACGGAGGTTGTCGGATGAACCGAACACAACCTCTGGTGGTATAGAGCCTGTATAATTGGCTTAATGGCCTGGCGTCACTCCTTTGAAGGAAGTGCTGCTATGGCGAATTTTGGGAGGGTCTATCCCCATTCTGCGGGCGGTGTCCTGGTATAGCAGGTGTCGCGCTATCTTATCATGTTATCACATGAAGTGAGTTCACTGTTTTGACTTCTGGTGGGAAAGTCTCCTGTTTTCCGGATTGCTGCTTTTGGGTTTCGTCACTTTCGCTTGGTGTATCGAGCCCCTTGTGTTCGGCGTTAAGTCGGCCGGACTGTTTGAAGACCCAACAATCTCTATGGGTATGGTTTGCAGGCTTCCCGGAGGTACCATGTATTTGACATAGTCTATCCAGAATCTTGTTTAGGTTGGATAGTTCGTCACTGTTGTCCTTGAGGCGCAGTGTTTTGTTGTTCGGCCGAGAGCTTTTGAATCCGGCGTTGACCGCCCTACTATTCGGGCCATTTTCCTTACTCCGGCGCTGATCTTTTCTGCGCCGTGATTTCCCATTTCCATCCCTAACTTTGGATGTACTCGGGTCGCTAGTGCTGCATCTAGCCAGCCAGCTGTCCTCCCCTGCGCAAAAAGCGGGTCATGAGGCTTGTTAGTGCGGCCATTGTTCTTGGTTTTTCCTAGCCGAGGTGTGTGGCAAGCCATTCGTCTCGGACGTTGTGTTTAAAGGCTGCTAAGGCTTCAGCGTCCGGACAGTCGACTATTTGGTTCTTTTTAGTGAGGAACCTGTTCCAAAATTTGTGTGCTGACTCTCCGGGCTGTTGAGTTATGTGACTTAAATCGTCTGCATCCGGAGGGCGGACATAGGTCCCCTGAAAATTTGCTCGAAACGCATCTTCAAGCTCTTCCCAACTTCCAATGGTATTTTCTGGGAGGCTTTTAAGCCAATGCCGAGCTGGCCCTTTGAGCTTGAGGGGTAGGTATTTTATGGCATGGAGATCGTCTCCTCTGGCCATATGTATGTGTAGGATGTAATCCTCAATCCAGACTCCGGGGCCTGTTGTTCCGTCATATGCTTCTATGTTTACGGGTTTGAATCCCGCTGGAAATCCATGATCCAGTACCTCATCGGTGAAACATAGTGGGTGTGCGGCGCCCCTGTATTTGGGTGTGCCGTTGTCTTTGAATGCTCGCCGGGTTATGTTGCTTCCTGGAGTCTTCTTTTTTGGCCCATAAATAGATCTGACTGGGTCGTCCTTTTTCCGAGGATCTTTATGCTGATCGTGTGCCGGCTTGTGAGTGGCGCCCCTTGTTGCTCTTGGCCTGTCATCTGGTCGTCTATCCAGCCAGGCGGCTTCTTTCTTTTTTTACTGCGGGGGCTCTAAGGCCTCCTCGTCAAATTCGGGCAACAGCTTGCGCTTCGGGTAGCTCTTTGTCTGGTGACTGGCGCCATGTTTATCTGTGCTGTTGAGTACTTTGCTCCATCTCATTCTGAGTGCGTCCTCCGCTGTTTTGAGCTTCCGCTTTTGCTTCTTCAAACTTCTTGCAGTGGCGACGAGACTTTCATGAAGATTCATATGCTCTGGTGATGTGAGATCATCTTCGCCGGGGATGGGTTGCTTGTCCAGTTCATGTCCGGCTGGCTGCTTGTTGACACATGCGTCGTCCACTGCTTCGCCCTGCTCTAGGGCCGGGTCCGTATGGGTGCCATTTTTATCGATGCCGGTCTTCGGGCGGCGCTTGCGTCGCCGCTTTGGTTGTTTGTTGGGGGAGTTGTCCTTCGCCACGTCCCGTTTTTCCTCATTATCGCTTCCTTTTGGTGTATCCACCATGTATACATCATGAGTTGGGGTGGCTTTCCCGTGCCCGGTGGGCGCTGGTTCTTGGTCGTCTCCGGCATCGTTGTTCATACCATCGATGTCTTCGGAGTCATAGTTTAGCATGTCGGTTAGATCGTCGACAGCGGCTACCAAGTGGGTGGTGGGTGGGCTTTGAATTTCTTCATCGTCCGCATCCCAACCGCCCTGACCGCAGTCCGGCCAGGGCTCTCCTAATAACGAGACATACTTTAGCGAACTCAAGATGTCGCCAAAAGGTAAGAGTTGAAAGGTGTCCGCTGCGGCGGTCTCCATGATCGGCGCCCAATCGGGTTTGATCAGAGGGGGCGCGGGAGGTTCAGAGTCCGGCAAGGAGTCCGGCGCCTCGAAGTCATGGGCTTTGTGAGGGACAAAGTTAGTCTTTGGCTCTATCGCCGTAGAGGTCGCAGCCCCCGAGGCGGTCTCTAGCCATCCGTCCTCGATCTGCGCAGCCGGCTCCGAATTGAAGATCGGAGCGGGTTCGAGTGCGGCCTCCAGGGTACTGCCTGGCTGCAGCGCTAAATCATGCTGGCCGTGACAGTGCGGCACGCTTGGCTGTGGCTCGAATCCATCGAGGATCAAGTCCCCGCGGATGTCAGCCGTGAAGTTCAAACTTCCAGATCTGACCTGACGGCCAGGGGCGTAGCTTTCGATCTGTTCCAGATGACCAAGTGAATTGGCCCGCAGTGCGAAGCCACCGAATACGAAGATCTGTCTGGGGAGAAAGGTCTCACCTTGGACTGCGTCATTGATGATGGTCGAAGAAGCCATCGAGCCTATCGGTGACGACACAGAGGAACTCTCAATGAAAGCACCAATGTCGGTGTCAAAACCGGCGGATCTCGGGTAGGGGGTCCCGAACTGTGCGTCTAGGCGGATGGTAACAGGAGACAAGGGACACGATGTTTTACCCAGGTTCGGGCCCTCTTGATGGAGGTAAAACCCTATGTCCTGCTTGATTAATATTGATGATGTGTGTTACAATAGTGGATCTACCACGAGATCAAGGAGGCTAAACCCTAGAAGCTAGCCTATGGTATGATTGTTGTTCGTCCTATGGACTAAAGCCATCCAGTTTATATAGACACCGGAGAGGGCTAGGGTTACACAGAGTCGGTTACAATGGTAGGAAATCTACATATCCGTATCTCCAAGCTTGCCTTCCACACCAAGGAAAGTTCCATCCGGACACGGGATGAAGTCTTCAATCTT
This sequence comes from Triticum aestivum, assembly GCF_018294505.1. Lineage (NCBI taxonomy): Eukaryota > Viridiplantae > Streptophyta > Magnoliopsida > Poales > Poaceae > Triticum > Triticum aestivum. The sequence continues at coordinate 78,732,028 of NC_057801.1, read as the reverse complement.
GTATCTTCATAGTCTTGGAGTCCGGCCGATGATGATAGTTCGGCTATCCGAACACCCCCTAGTCCGGAACTCCCTCAGCCATCGTCGGCGCAACCGCCAATGGGGCAGCCATGATAAAGCCGCCAAGTCGGAGAGTTTGGCCTACAGCCAGA